>NC_044349.1:5875909-6175909 GCF_007364275.1 Archocentrus centrarchus | reverse complement strand
GTTTCTCAACTCCCCTCTTAAGTTCACTAATACATGTGTACGTAAGAATAGTTATAGTGTGTATGTTCAATGCCATGATTGTTGCCATGTATTGCTGATTGTTTTGTTTTTTTTGCATATTTGTCACACTTAAAGACACAGTCAGTAATTTTTTTAAATTTTATTTAATTAAAAAAAAGAATATTGTTGTCATAAATATATACAAATTATTGTCACTGCACCTACCCCTAGTCAAAATGCCCACCTCTACTATGAACTGGAGTTTTAACTCCAGCTGGAATAGAAGTGGTGCTGAGGTGAATCTATCCTCGAGCTTGGTAAAGGCTGCATCAGCTTCAGGGGATCAAAAAAAAGGTAACTTTCAGTTGTGACACTACCTGACTGTAGTTCTAAATTAATCTACTGTAGAATTTGATGAAACACGACCAATCGCTGGAGCTGTTTCCTGGTGGTGGGAGTGGGCCATTCACCACTACCCTGATCTTCTCCTGGTCTGTCTTCACCTGCCTTCCTTCAAAAACATAGGCCAAAAAGGTAACTGCTTTCACATATAAACAGCTCTCCAACAAGCATTGCAGCACACTGTGCACATGGACCTGATGCTCCTCAAGGGTCTTGTCAGAGAAAGTTGTTTACCAGTCCCTGGAAGTGTACGGGGGTGTTCATCAGACAAAAAGGCATCACTAAGTGGCCTAGTGGGGTGTTAAACACAGTCTTCCACTCATCCTCCTCCTGGATGTGGACTAAATGATAGGTGTTGTGTACATCTAACTTAATGAAGATGGTGGGCCCCTGCAGTGGCTCAGAAGCTGAGGTGCTCAATGATCACCAGAAGCCACAAGATGGATGTGATCAGTCTGATGGGTTATGGTGGCTAAAATGTGTCCACTTACTGTAGAGCTTAGGTGGGAACAAGAGCAGTAAGTGAGTACAAAGTAATTTTTAACTGTTTAGTCAGTTCAGCATCTAAGAGATTCTGCTCGGCCCCGCAATCTACTATGGCCTGGAGAGGGAAAAAATCTTGGTTAACACACCGGTAATAACAAGCAGGGAAGAGGAGCTTGAGCGGCACCGCCCACAAGTATCCCCAACCTTACTGGTGGGCGGATCATTTTGGCTGCAAGAAAAGGCCCTGGCTGACTGCAGAAAAGAGACATACCCAGGCGTCAATCAGTGTCCGCCATTCCTCTGGTGTGAGCTATGCTCTGCTGATGGCTCAGGGGTTAGCACCTGCAAAGAGTGGGGAGAACTGGAACAGGAAGCAGCGGTGGAAGAGTTAGGGGAGCTGGAACTTGAGTAGGAAGCAACTGGTGGGATTTGTAGTCTGTCATCATTTCAGTGTTGTCAATCCTGAGCACTAAAGAAACCAGTGCTTCAAAGGTAGGGACTTTATCTTGAGATGCCAACTGGTCCTTCATCGGTTCATTTAATGACTGAAAAAACACTCCCTGCAAGGCATTCTCTGACCATCCAGTCTCAACAGCCATAGTACAAAACTCAAAAATAAAATCTGCAACATTTTTATTTTGCGGCTCAATCGTAATAGCCTCCTGGCTGCATTTCCTTCTGAAATAGGGTGAGTGAAAGTCTTTTTAATTCACACAGGATTTGATTTTATCTCGATAGGATTCAGTAGGGTTAAACAGGAAAAAATGCGTCTGGACCAGAGTTAGTAGGTAAGTTATGCAGGTGAGTGAATGCTTTTAGCCAGACAGGTAGACTAAAACAGGGAGACACAGAAGGTACAATAGCACAGAAGTACAAGGCATAGTCACTATGTTCAAGGTTCTTTATTTGTTTTCCCTTGGGAGAAATTTTGCTTGGTTTGAGGGAGGTACTGCTGCACAAGTACAGGTCAATGAGCCAAGTTCCACTGAGAAGCAGCAGAAAGATTGAACTGGTCCTTAAATACTAGAAGTTGATTGGGGTGCGATGAGCAATGGGTTGCCTGAGGGAGGAGGAAGGCCTGCCACCCCACCACCCGGAGCAGGAGCAGGAACAGAGTCCAAACAACAATAACCAGTGACGACTGTGACACAGCATCACAGGACTTGGTCCTAGGAACAGCTAAGATACTGCACAGAATCCTCAAACTCCCAGGCCTCTGGTAGAGCACCCGAGCTTTGATGATACTTTATTGATCCCACAATGGGGAAATTACAGTTAACAGAACACCCATCCAAGAAGACAAACAGAACAACATGGGAGATAGGTGAACTGTGGCCATGCTGCCCCCCCTTCTGGAGGCGCTGCCATTAAAAGACAGAAACAATAGTGAAAACATATAGGGATGAGTGAGGAAAAAAAATCATCTCATACTTTGTATACATATGCACATACACAGTATAAGGTTACAAAAACCTCTGCGACAGAGCAGAAACATATAGCATGGGAGCACTAGGGTTGAGGAAAAGACACATACCACCCCCCAGCAGGTGAGAGGATTTTTTTTTTTTTTTACTTATCAGTACCAGTTGTATTTAATTGGGATGGTTAAATGACTATAAACAAGTTTAAGCTCTCTACTCTAAGGTCAGTACATGAAACCAGAAATTCCTACTTGAAAGCTTGGAAAGCCGACACAATCTCTATATTTTCAGCATTGATATATATGTGTAAATCTGACTTGCTTTGAATATGTTTCTATTAATTAGGCTCCTGGTGCTCTGAAAGCTAGCAGCAGACCCCATACTATGAGGCACTTAATTATCCTGCATTCAAAGTTTTATTTTCAGATGTTTTAGAGCCCAGCATGATGATGATGCTCTCCACGATGCAAATAAGATTAGTTATTTAAAAGTCTCTTATTAAAGTAACTAGAATCTCATCTTTGACTCCAGCAGTGCACTCTGGCACACACACACACACATGCACATACACACACATACAGACCGAAATGTTAGGATGGTAGCCTGGGCAGAGTAGATTACTGTTACTCTGTGTATTTCAGGTAACAATACAAGTATAGTACTTCCATACCCAACTCTTAAGTGACTTTTATCAATGAGTCGGGATAGATTTATTTGGCCAGCTGCACTAGTTGCCTTTTTGCTCGTGTAGTATTTCCTGTGCCATGTGCAGTTTTCTTGTGCTTGTGGGCTTCCTTCTTCTTCTTCAGCACGTGATGTTAGACCAAAACTCTGGCAGTCTTCTGCTGTCCAGTTCCAGAAGAATTGCAGCCTCTGTACAAACGGTACTAAAACAAAACAAGTACCTTCATGTTTCCAGAGATTTGTATAAGAAGGATTGCAAGTATCAGTTCTGGTGACATTCCTAGTAGTATCAACATTTCCCTCCATGTAATGAAAACTGATATACACTACTTATATGGAGCATTTCATAGCATGTAAAATCAGGGTGCTGCACATAAAAATAAATACATATGAAATGCCCAATTCACATGTATCTTTGGGAAGTAAACAGAGCAGATAGATAAAACCCACACAGACTATTACAGTCTCGACACTAATTGCTTGATTTAGACGAGTATTTGCATTAAAAAATAAAATAAAATAAAAGCATATAGCCTAGTTAACAAAATTCTGCTGTGGTTCATTCACATAATTATACTTTTGGTTTCTTTTTTTAAATGAAAGGAGTGGGCTTTACCACAGAGCTTCATGCTTTACTACAAAGCAAACACTTCACAGAGAGCCCAGCAGGCTAAAATCCAAGAAACCCCGACTGGATTAAGGAAGGAAAGTTCCGACAGAGCACACTTAATTTTTCCTGCTGCACTATTTCAGGACACTGAATAGAGGGCACAGGACTTTCACTTCCCATGATTTATGGCAAAGTAACAGCCTTGTTAAAGTAACTCCAATTACAGATCTTTTTTACCTGGTCAGGCTTACATCTTCACAGCTACAGTGCCTCTGGAACCCATTTGGGTCAAAGAAGCCTCCAATGACCACATATCTAAATCAGAAGGATACCGGCCATAGCATGAAATAATCCCTGGCCCCCATCTTTTGCAGAGAAACACTTTTGAGCACTTCTCACTCTGAACAAATGATATCTAGTCTCCCTTGGTGCTTGCAGCTTTTGAGGAATGTGTTAAATGTGTCAAGATCACTCTCTCCACTTTACAGTGACCTCAAAAAGCTTTTTGGGAAGCTGTTAGACTTTTTTTCTTTTCTTTTTTTTTTAACTCCAAGGGACACAGCTTGACCTTCAGCTGACTGAAAGTATCGTTATTCAAGTGTACACCTTTTTTCCTATTATTTACGCACTCATTGTTGACAACCAGTGTGATGGTCATTAAAAGTAAACCAATCACACCTGATGTGATGGAAACACTGGAAAAAAGACTCTGTGCTAAAACATACCTTTAATCTGATCAAAGTAAAGTCCATGATAGAAGGAAAATTCCCTGTGGCCTCAGCATTAATGACAGTGGTATATTCTAAATAAAAGGCAAATGAAGGCAAATGTGCATGCTTTTCATCTTTGTCATTGGTAATTAAGCTTTCTATAATTTCTAAACAATTTTACAGCACTGTCTTAATCCAGGCTTTTGGGTTCGGTGCCCAGTGAGTGTTTCATTTCAAAATACTTCACATGCAACATAATTAAACATATGCATTTCCCTTGGAAATTAGTTGCAGTTGCTTTGAAAGTGACCCTGGATTGAAAGTAATTATGTATAGTTATTTTGATGCAAATTTCATGTACCCTGCTTGATTTAACAACAAGCCTGGATCAACCATCATCAGATGTGTTGTTTGCAGTGTTGTATACCTTCACGCTGAATATGAAGTAGCTTAATTTTCAGTTAATATAGATTAAAATACCAAAATAAACTCATCAGAAAGATAGCTAAAGTGGATGACTGCAGAATTCTTCCTTGGTGAGAAAAACCCTTTCACACAATCTAGCCAAATCAAGAAGAGAATGTAAATACAGAGGGTTTACAACAAGGTGCAAACCACTGGTTGCAGTCAGAGACAGGAACGCTAAATTAGACATTGCAAAGAATGTGCAGAAGAACCGGTCTAATTCTAGAAAGAAAAAAAAATCTTTGGATAGATGAATTTGAAACTGTACCGTCCTTCTACTTTGTTTTCAGATTCAGACAAGTGCTAGTTCTGAGACAAATGTTTCTTTTATATACCAACACCCCCCCCCCCCCCCCACCCCCCCCCCCCCCCCCCCCCCCCCCCCCCCCCCCCCCCCCACCACCACCACCACCACCACCAAAAAAAAAAGAAAGAAAGGTAGCCATTCTTTAAAAGAATGCTGAAGTCAATGGAGGTTAAGGAATCTAAGCCTTTTTGTATTCCTGCGCTTTGTTTATAATTTTCTGTGTCTTCCTTGTTTCATCTTAGTTGCTCAAGTGACTAAATTTAATTTTTTTCAGACCTGCAGACACAATTGCATTTAAATAATATAATATCTCTAACATTTTTTTCAGGAATATGTATTGATTCATTAAAGAGTCAATAAGACCTGGAGTCCAAACTGTTCTTCTTTTAAACTCAGACGAAACTGAGGTTATTATATTTGGCCCTAAAAATCTTAGAAATGTGCTATCTTGCCAAATACTTACTCTGAATGGTATTACCTTGGCCTCCAGTAACACTGAGGAACCTGAGAGTCATTTTTGATCAGGACATGTCCTTCAATACACATACTAAACAAATATGTTAGACTGATTTCTTTCATCTGTGCAACAGAAACATCCTGTCTCTGGGTGATGCTGAAAAATTAGTTCATGGATTTATTACTTGTAGGCTCTTGTAATTCATTATTATCAGGCTGTCCTAAAAGCTCCCTGAAAAGCCTTCAGCGGATCCAAACTGCTGCAGCTAGAGTACTGACAGGGACTAGAAGGAGAGAGCATATTTTTCCCATTTTGGCTTCTCTTCATTGGCTCCCTGTTAAATACAGAATTGAATTTTAAATCCTTCTCCTCACCTACAAGGTCTTGAATAATCAGGCCATAGTACGATATTATCCTAAAATAGCACTTTGCTCACAGACTGATGGCTTTCTTGTGGTTCCTTAAGGTATTTAACAGTAGAATGGGAGGCAGAATTTGTTTTTGTCCTATCTCCCTATGTTTTCTTTTCTTTTCTTTTTTTTTTCTTTTCTTTTCTTTTCTCCCAACAGCAGTCACAGCAGATGGCTGCCCCTCCCCGACCCTGTTTCTGCTGGAGGTTTCTTCCTGTTTAAAGGGAGTTTTTTGTTCCTACCATTGCAAAGTGCTTGCTCACAGAGGGTCACTTGATTATTGGGGTTTTATCCAAAACCGTAGGGTCTTTACCTTACAGTATAAAGCTCCTTGAGGTGGCTATTGCTGTTGTGAATGGGTGCTATAGAAATAAACCAGAATTGAATTGAATTAATTAAAATATTCTAATGAACTCACTTTAGCCGTTTTGCCTTGCAGTGCAGAAGGGTTATTCATTTTTTACACTGTACATGTTCTGTATTGCCACACACTTTAAAGCACCAGAGGATCCCATTCCTCGTGGAGTCAGCAATGCTTATGTTCAAGTTCCCCCTTTTAAATTCCCTTGCAATGCATTCAGTACTATGTTTATCCAAAAACTGCATTTAGTGAATACATTCTTTTACAGTGTTCATGTGCAAAACTGGCTCATTGAAGTATTCCAAATACTTCCCAATGTAATAACACATGAGTTTATATTTATATGTGAGCACCAGCACTGACATAAGGAATGTTCAATTCCCTTACTCCCTTAACTACAGCAACATGCTATTCATAATTATATACCCTAACCCTAACCCTGCGAAGAAGTCTCTAATCACTCCTTATTTCTTTATATGTTGGCAAGATGTGAAGATGGATGCAGTGATTTACTGAAATGTGCAAACATGCATAGAAATTAAATATATAAGGCAGACATAGTTTGCACTATTGTAATGAGCTTGAAAGTCAATATTTGGTATGACCACCTTTATTCTTTAACACAGCCTGAACTCCCTTAGGCAAGTCTCTTGTAATGTCCTTAAGCAGTTTTCAGGAATAGTTCTCCAGGCTTCTTGAAGGACATCCAAAGCTCTCCTTTGGATGTTGGCTGCCTTTTGTTCCATTCTCTATCAAGATGATCCCACACTGCTTCAATAATGTTGAGCTCCAGACTCTTGGGAGGCCAGTCCATGACTGATAGTATTCCATTGTGTGTTTTTCTCTCTAGGTAAGCTTTTAATGCCTTGGCAGTGTGTTTATGATCCTTCTCTTGCTGTAAAATGAAGCTGTTACTGATGCGTTGAGCCTCCAGGACATTTTGGCTGTAGACACTCTCTCATTACGTCCTCCAAGTTAGTGAATTGCCAATTTGGCATACCTCAGCCTGTTTACCTTCTTCATGAATGGCTACTTGACAACCACCCTTTCACTGAGGCCATTTCCGATGAGGCTTCCGTGAACAGTAGATGGATCAGGTCTTGTCAGGTCTTTGCTTGATTTTTCTTCCATTTTTAATGACATGACTTTTAGATACTTTTCATCTGCTTTAGATAGATTCCTCCATGTGCAAGTTCGCCACAATAGGTGAAACTGGGGGACCCATGGTGCAGCATATTTGTGCCTGTAGTACTGGCCCTTATATGTGAAATATGTGGATTGAAGACACAGTTCCAAGAGCAGACACATTAGGTCGGTGTTGAGGGTGCTATTGTGAAGGATGGGGTCGTCCTGCAATTTCTTATGAGCTACCGCCACTGCTTTGGTAACTGGAACACAAGTGAAGAGAGATGTACGTCATTATGCAGCTGTACTGTTTATAAGGTCAGGGAAACCTGCAGTCAGCTGAGACTGAAGAAGTCAATTGGATGAGTGATGATATGTTTCTCCTACAGAAAACGCTGCGTCCAGATGAACAGACTCAATTTGGGATTCCCTTACATGGATTATTGAGCATGCGTCATCATACTATTGCTGGCATTTTTCTGAAATTCAACTGATGAAATGTCCCTAAAGATACAATTTAAAATGAATTTTTTATTATGGCGCGTGACTAAGTTGGCTGCTTTGTGTAGACAACGCTGGTTTTTACCTTGAGTTAGGTGCCTTTATAAGGCTTAAATGATTCATAGGTTGATATTTAGAGGGTTAACAAACAAACAAACAACAATAACCTTCCTCTGAAAATAGACAGATACAGATACTGAACTGGAAATAAGTGAGAAAGCAATAAATGAGTAAGACCCTCTGAAAGCCTGGAGAGCTATTGCTCAGGACCATTTTATAAAAATTACAAGAACATAAAATAGAAAGAAATGATGGAGTGACTCAAGATTTTGGACAGCAACTGTTCAGTCTTTGTGCATCACATATTAATTCAATTCAAAAACTATCACATGCGTGTTCTCCATTTGTAGAGGAGACTGTAATTCATATTTCCTAAAGGTTCAAAAATTATATGTTTATATTGACAATAAAGAGAATGACTCGCACACAGACACACACACACACACACACACACACACACACACCACACACACACACACACACACACACACACACATATACATAATGAGTTGAACTTTTTCACATTCTCTGGAGTATGTTTTGTTAAATTTGAGCGTAAATAATATTGTTTACCTCTGAGATTATACTATTTGTGAGACATCTTGCCAAGTGAATGTACCATATGTATGTGTTACATTTTTCAACTTCCATCAAATGGCTGCACTTATCAAGATAAAGTGCCCTGTTCCCCCGCACTCTGTGGGAGATGTACATCAAGCTGGTGGACATTTAGAAGTACTTTTCTAAAAATAGGGCCCTTGCTGGAGATCCATTGAAAATGGCTATGCAATCATTCACATTAAACACTTGTCATATGCAGTAGAGGACATCATTCAGTCTCGTTTTCAAAGCCACATCTTTAGATCACTGCATTTTTTTCTGTCTTCCACATTCACTTCTTAAGCCCTGACTGAAGAAATCTTTCAAGTCAATCAATTCAAGAGTGAATAATCTGTGCCAGTGAATGCTAACTTTTCATTTATAATTAAAAAATATCAAAAGCGCAACAGCAGAATAAACAAAACCTCTTCCAGTAATCCAGAGAGGTTCAAGGAAACATCTCTAAATGTGCTGCTTTAGAAGAAATATCACACATGGAGGATTTTTACAGTGCTGTCATTAATCTGTTATGTGAATTCAGCACTTTCTTTGCATTTAAAGGTTAAGGCTATCACTTCATCATATTATGAACAATTCTGCTGAACAGGCTTGTACCATCAATCATGTTTTTTTTTTCTGTTGTTTAGTTCATTATTTTTGTTATGGTTTATTGAGTTATAGTGACTTGCCATGTTCCCCACAATGAAGAATTAGTGTGCTATATTTCTTTCAGGGTTTTTTTAATAGTTTGTTGTACACCCTCAGAGTTACATGATGCAGACAGAAAAAGTCCCTAAGTCTGGTAATGTACGTCTCTTGTTTGCCTGGTTTCCTTTCAACCTGACTTACCTACAGTAAACACAAATGATGCTCCATATTTCATAGAAAGGCACCACATAAGGAAAGGCTGGCACATTTTGCTTTTGCAGCATGTAAGAAATGTAATGTTCAGGTAGAAAATGTCAGGGTATCAGTAATGTAAGGTAGCTTTTTCCATCCGAGGTCCATCACTGGCTGCAGTGCATTTTGTTTAAGTTTTAGATGATGAGTGTCTGCTCCAGGACCAACCCCAGGGCATATGAGTCAATAAGTCAAGCAGTCAGAGTGGTTGATCTTCTTCTTTTTCTTCTTCTCCTTCCTTTTTTTTTTTTGCCTTGGGAATGCAGTCTACCAGTGACAGCTCAAAACAAAGATTTAGGGTCAGGTGTTCAGTCCTATGAAATCGTGGGGTGGTTCTAATTTTAATTGTCGTATAGTGATTGAAGATACAAGATTTGTCTGACATAAGCAAAATAGCATTAGCTTTTTGAAAATGTAGTCATTTAAATCCTCATCTTATTGATGTGTCCTCATTAAATTGCAGCTCAGTGTGAGAGTCTCTGCAGTGTTTTGTTGCTTGTGTCTCTACTCTGCCTTCTGTTTGGCTTCCACACATGTGGGAGAAGTCAAACAAACAGGCACGCCACACGACAGAGGACGCACACATGAAGATACCTTTTCAGGAGTTTACATTCTTGGAAACAGAGTCAAAACTTTGAAACAAGTGAGGTGTGATGTGTTATTTGTGATGACAGTTTAGTTTTAACTGCTTGCAGCTAATCACCCAGTAGCAACAGAGCACAATTAAATTCTACCCACACCTGAAGGGAGAACAATTCATGGCTCTCCACTGACTTTTTTAGCAAGGTGCGCTACCAACAGGGTGAAGAACCCAGGACTATGTTTTCACAAGCTATTGAATAAAAAACAAACCAAAAAAACCCCAAAAATAAACACAAAAACTAGGCCTTGCAAGAGACAACTTTGGGATCCTGTCATAGAGCCTGTACGTGCAGCAAGGATTGTGTCACTGATAAGTCAAATATGGGCTAACATTATAAGAACCTTTAGGCTAATATTTCTGAGTTGACAGGAAGACAACAGCAACTCAACTAGCCACTTGTTACAACCAAAGTATGGAGAACAGCATCTCTGAACTCGCAACATGTCAGACCTTGAAGCAGAAGGTTATAGCAGCAGAAGACCATTACCAATTACAAGTGAGCATTGTCGAAAGACCACAACCAACCTGAGTATTCCTGCTGACCATGTCGAACCCTTTATAAGCACAGTGTACCCATCTTTTGGATGGCTTCTCCCAGCAGGATAGCATGCCATGTCACAAACTCAAATCATTTCAAACTGGTTTCCTGAACATGACAATGAGTTCACTTTATTCAAATGGCCTCTGCAGTCATCACATCTCAGTTCAATAGAGCACCTTTGGGATGTGGTGGAATGAGAGATCCACAATATGGATTTGCAGCAGACAAATCTGCAGCAACTGTGTGATGCTATCATGTCAATATCGACCAAAATGTCTGAGGAATGTTTCCAGCACTTTGTTGAATCTGTGCAATGAAAAATTAAGGCAGTTTTGAAGGGACATAGAGAGGTGATTTTTAACACTGACATTCTTTAACATTTTGCATGACTTATATCTGTGTATTATTGTCATTGAGTTCTATGAACCTCATCATCCCCAAGCTGTAAGGTACAGAAAAAAACAAATCATTGTCGTGGTAAAAAACAAATTGCAAATAATATGTCAAATCATATGTAAGTCACACAGAATGAATCTTCAAAGGCTGCTGAATCAGTTATTGGAATAATTATATAAGTTGACCTTTTGTGTGTTGTTTTGACCAACAGGGGCTAATAGCTATAGATCTTGTTTTCCAAGCATATCTAAGAACTATTACTCAGTGATTACCATGGGGCCTGGCTCAGTAACCTTAAAAGTGAACATGCGTGTGCGCATATTTCTGGACAAATCACACGTGTGCTGCTAGTTTACTGTTTATGGGTGCAGCAGTCTTATTTTTATCTCTTTTTTATCCTGTTTTATTTAACAGCTGTAATTGCCTCATCATTGGTGTATTGTGTTGTTTAATGAACTGATCTAAATGATAATGGCAATGTAATGGCAACCCTCAATAAATATTTAATCTAACCACAGCCATGCTCCGTCACCTTGAGAGGGCCAGAACAGAAAATGAGAACCCTTTCAATTAACACAGTCCTGGATGAAGCTGATTCCTGTGCATGCATTGATACTGCTACATATTAATTAGTGTGCTTCTGCATTGTGAGACTTTGTTGACGCTTGCGTAGGCTTGCTTTGAAGAGTGCTGTACGCGTTGTTGGCTCTAACGGTCACATTACTCATTTTGCAAAGATGGTTGCCTTGTAATAATTACAGTCATTATGCTCTTAGACTGTGAAGCTGCAACTTTGAAGGTCACTGAAAATTAGCTCCTTTCCTTTCTAATATACAGTTATATGGCATAGCATTCTTATTCTAAGTGCAGCATTTCTACAGGAAAACTATCTCCAAGGATGATATGATACAGTATATTAGATATGATCATGTCTGGAGTGAAGAGTCCAGACTTATGGGCATGTCTGAGTCTGTGTCCTAGCTACAAATGAAAACCAGTCACGTTGGAAAGCAGTGACATTGACCTTGAATGGGAGACCCATATTGTGGACACTGTTTAAGTCTCCAGGGAATTTCCTGGGGAGGATATGTGAGGGAAGGATTTCTTTTTTTCTGAACTAAAAAGAGAAAGGTCACTTCAGTGTCCAACAAACTTTGTGACCCCCGATATTTCAATGTTTCTTTCATAGTCAGGGTACTGACTCGAGTGAACAGCAATGCATTAGACAGTTTTGGCTCTCTGGATTGTTCAGGGAGTTAAAAACAAAAAGAATAAGAAAAAAATCTGCAAAAAATATATGTGTGCCGTTATAACCCCAGGGTAAACTTTCTGCACAATATTTGTTCTGTTGTTGTTGTTGATGTTGTTTTTTTTTTGTTTGTTTTAAGATTTTTCCTCTGGTGCGCTTTATGGTGCTAGACTGCTTTTAATGCCAAAGATTACATATTATTACAAAAGTAAGGTCATGCATACTCTCAATGATGTCACAGATGATTTCATGGATTTTTTTTTTCACATACTGTCTTTACCATTAATGTGGGATTAACAACTTTTTAAAATTATGCTATTGATAAATGTCTGAGATGCTGTTTGCCACACAGGTACATTAGTGTGGAAGATTGCTTTAAATTTGTCCAATCCAGAATTAATTACAATCTTATTCTCTATGAGCTGAGACAATTTGTAATTAACATTTGACCTGTGCACTCCTCAACCTTTCAGTACAACAACTAATTCATGCAAGCTTGTCCCATGTAACCTCATTAGATCATTGTGTATGTGTGTGTGAGGAAACGTAGGTGTAATTACTGGATGAAAGGGCTGGTAATCAAGCTTTATAGCCAGACTCCCAACTTTCTACTAAAGTGACGAAAGGCTACGGTATGTCATGAGGATGTCTGGTTCAACGCTCCACATCATTTTAATTTTCCCCCCAAGCAACACAGCATTTCATAGTTAAATGAAAACTATGCTTTATTAAGATGTGGGTTTCGTCATAGGGCTGGCCCTCATTTTTGATAACAATGTACCCACCAATTACAAACACAAGTCCCCAGATAATACTTTATATGAGAGAATTTTGCAAATAATCCCTTATTTTTCTATTAAATGAACAATTGAAGAACCACGGTGAGTCAACTCTGAATCAAACCTCGGTCTGTGCGCTGCAGTGGCTTTGATTGTTGGAGGACTTTTCACGTTTCTTTAACATATGTGAATGTTTCTTGACTCATTGTATTTAATGTATTTTAACATCTTGACTTCATTATTATGAAAAGTATTTTAAGATCAAATGTTATGACTTGGTACTATATAGTTTAAATTAACTTGAATTTATTTCTCAATATTACTTTGTAAAATAGTAACCCGAGTCAACCAGCTGTGTTGAACTTCTGCATGTTGTAGCCACTGTTCTGCCCCCACTGTGTTTCCAGGTAACAGTTGTGCAGATAGATAAACTCTCAGACGATTGACAGGCGTATGTCACTTTAATGGACGTTGCTTTCAATGCCAAAAGAGTGAAACTACAAATAAAGATGAAAAACATGATTTAGAATACAAATAGTAAGGGTACAAATACTTAATACTGTGTAAATAACATGTCACAATCAGCCTTACAAACATCAATCTTTTCCAACATAAATGCCCACAAATACAGCTCAATGTTGTCTCAGATGTAATAAAATAACACAAAAAACTTACAAGCAGTGCCTTCTCTGAACAACAAGACAGGATGAAGAAGGATTACATGAAGACTGATAAACTGCCTGTATCGGCCATTAAACGTGTTTCTGAACTCACTCTACTGTTCAATAACAACTTAACATGAAAACACCACCACCTGCTGGCTGGGAAGAATTACTGCCAGCACACTCCCCGCCTGACATCATGTCACTTTATGTCTAACTACTGTCCTTGCCGCAGGCGTTTTTCAGAAGGAGAACAACTCCAGTGACTGGCCTCAAGAAGGTCTTACAAGTATCTCCAGAACTGATTTTTATTTCAAGCTTCCTAACATGTCCATCTTGGCTAGGAAAGGTATTGACCACAATACCCATGGGCCACTGGTTCCTCTTGGCTTGACAGTCCTTAAAAAGCACAAGATCTCCAACTTGAAGATTAGGTTTCTCTGATTGCCACTTCCGTCGCGGTTGCAAGGTAGGCAAGTATTGACTCCTCCAACGATGCCAAAAAACATTCGAGAGATGTTGCACCTGCCTCCACTGCCGTCTGTAAAGACCTCCACTCTCATAGTCTCCAGGAGGTATAGAGGAATCCCCAGTCTTTTGGGTAAGGAGGGTAGCAGGTGTGAGAATAAAGGGACAATCAGGATCAGAAGAGACTGGAGTTAAAGGTCGAGAGTTCACAATGGCAGTTACCTCAGCTAGAAAGGTAACTAGCACTTCGTGGGTGAGATGCTGAGTTGGAGTACTTGATAACATGGAATCTAATATGCGCTTTGTGATGCCAATCATGCGCTCCCAACTTCCTCCCATATGTGAGGCATGAGGTGGATTAAAAATCCATGTACACTCATTTCATTTAAGAAATCCTGAATTTCTTGATTGTTGCAATGTGTTGGAGTTATGCCAAGTTCCTTGCATGCTCCTAGGAAGTTAGTTCCACAGTCGGATCTCAATTGCTTCACCGGTCCACGGATGGAAATGAATCTCCGAAAGGCATTGATGAAGCTTGAGGACTCCATGGATTCCATTACCTCGACATGAATGGCCCTAGTACTCAAACAACTGAAGATAACAGCCCAGCGTTTATTGTTTGCATAGCCTCCCCGTGTTCGCCGAGAAGTTACGATCCAAGGTCCAAAAACATCGACTCCGACATAAGTGAATGGAGGAGCAACTGCAGTACGATCCATTGGCAGGTCTGCCATCTTTTGTTCTCCCGTATTCCGCCTCAACTTACGGCAGATTACACAGTGGTAAATAACCGAGCTGATGCATCGTTTTCCACCAATGATCCAAAGGCCAGCTGACCTCACAGCACCTTCTGTAAATAGACGTCCTTGATGCTGTACACGCTGATGATAGTGACGTACCAGAAGGGTGGTCAGATGATGATGACTAGGAATAATATATGGGTTTGCTTCATCGCTTTGGAGATTGGCTTGTGCAAGACGACCTCCTACTCTGAGGCAACCTGAGTCATCAATGTAGGGTGACAGTTTCCTGAGATGACTATGTTTAGGGATCTCCTTCCGATCTCTAATACATGTAAATAATTCAGGGTAGCTCTTGCGCTGAAGGCAGCTCAAAATGATACGCTTTGCTGTTAGAAAATCATCTGGGCTCAGGTCTTTGCACATATGCCAACCTTGACATTTGCTCGTTTGATTCTCCTTCTTGTACAGTCTGACTATGTGAACCAGTCTAGCTATGGCCCTCAACAGTGACTTCCACGATGAAAATGACTCGAAATGACTTGGGTCTAGGAAAGAGTCTGTTAGTACTGTTAGACAACAGGTTACTGTAGGACGAATCTCTGGGTCGGATTCAGGGTCGACTACGTTGAAAGAGGTTTCGGTTTGTTCAGTGTGCCTGTTTTGCCTCAGTAGGAAATCTGGTCCTGTGATCCACTTGCTGTTCTCCAAGGCTTGAGCTGGGATGGATCTTGAAGCTATATCAGCTGGATTGAACTCTGTAGGAATGTAGTTCCATTGGTCTGGATTAGATGACTTCCTTATTCTTTGCACCCGGTTACAGACGTAAACGTAGAATCTCCTGGACTCATTCTGAATGTAGCCGAGAACTACCTTGCTGTCGGTAAAGAACTTTGTTGAGTGGAAGGGAACATCAATCTCCTCAGATATCATGTCAGCAATCTCAATGGCAAGGACAGCTGCACAAAGTTCTAACCTCGGGATGGTAACTTCTTTTTGTGGAGCAAGTTTTGCTTTGCCAAACATGAAACCAAGTTCACTTTTGCCTTCTGCATCTGAAATCTTGACGTAAGCCACGGCAGCAATTGCCTTAGTAGAGGCATCACAGAATATGCACAATTCTCTGTTTGTGGCATTATGAAAGGAAAGGGAGGTGTACTGTCTAGGGATCCTCACTTGCTCAAGATGTTTTAGAGAGTTCCTCCATGCGCTCCATTCCTGTAGTTTCTTGTCTGGAAGTGGGTCATCCCAGTTGATGGTTTCAGTTGAAAGCTCCCTTAGAAGAACTCTACCTTGAATACTCACTGGGGCTGCGAATCCAAGCGGATCGTACAAACTGTTTACAGTTGACAGCACTCCTCTACGTGTGTAAGGTTTCTCTTCACTTGAGACTTGAAAGGTGAACTCGTCTGTGTTGATGTCCCAACTTATTCCGAGGCTGCTTTGCATTGGTGGAGGGTCTGCTCCAAGGTTGAGATCTTTAAGGCCCTTTGCCAGGTCCTCCTTGGGGAATGCTTTCATCACATTAATATCGTTAGATGCAATCTTGTGCAACTTTAAATTGGATGCAGCCAATGTTTGTTGAGCGTTCTTGACAACGGAGATTGCCTCATCACACGATGAAAAGGAGGCAAGGCCATCATCAACGTAGAAGTGGCGTTCTACAAGATGTCTTGTTGTGTTGTCCTGTTTCTCCTGGTCTTCTGATGCACAATGAAGCCCATAGGTTGCAACTGCAGGCGACGGACTGTTGCCAAAAACATGAACAGTCATGCGATACTCCACAATTGGTTGTTCCATGTCATTGTTTTTATGCCAAAGAAATCGTAAGAAGTTCCGATGGTCCTCTCTGACCACAAAGCAATGGAACATCTGCTTAATATCAGCGGTCACTGCCACTTGTTCTTCTCTGAGATGCATTAGAACACCTAAGAGACTGTTGTTAAGATTAGGGCCTGTAAGAAGAACGTCATTGAGTGACAATCCATCATGACGTGCACTGGAGTCAAACACAATCCGAATCTGGTCTAACTTGCGAGGATGATAAACTCCAAAGAAAGGGAGATACCAGCACTCCTCCTGTTCTTTGAGAGGGGGAGCCAATTCTGCGTGGCCGTTATCAAGTATGGTTTGCATAAATTGTAGGAAGTGTTCTTTCATTTAGACGTTTATTCAGAATATGGCGAACCGAAGTAAGGCGCTGTATAGCTTGCTGCCTGTTGTTGGGAAGGCATGGCCTAGGGGAACGAAAGGGTAGTGGAGCGACCCAACTATTTGAACTATCTTGAAAGACTGCCTCGTTCATTATCTGAAGAAAGGCCCTTTCTTCTTGTGAGAAGCCAGGTCTCTCATCTGAGCTTGTTTGTTGAAAGATTGTTTCTCCAATGTCTGTGACGTCTGACCATTTTGTCTTTGCAGATGTGCGGAAACTGACCTTTTGAGGAACTGGGGAGTCAAAGCCTTCTGCCACCTGAATAGCATTCTTACACGGTAGAAAGTGACTGGGCCGACCATTATCCAGAAAATTGGTTTTGAAGACACTTGCATAGTCGGGTTTGTGTGCCCCGCCGAGGCAAACATCTCCAACTATGACCCATCCGAGAGCCAGCTTCTGAGCGAATGGGGCGTTTAGAGGTCCATTACGTTGGTCAATAACCTTATGTGCTTGGACAACATCTCTTCCTATGAGAAGCGAGATGTTAGCGTCTGGATCCAGCTTGGGAATTTCTGCAGCTATGTCCCGGAGGTGGGAGTGGTGTTGAGCAGCTTCAGGCGTTGGAATTTCATTCCGATTGTCTGGAAGCATATCACACTCGATGAGCGTCTCTAGCAACAGATGCGACTGGCAATCCACTGATTCCACAATGAAGCTGTGAGCTCTTCTCCCCATTACTTCTTCTGTTCCTGCACAAGTCTTCAGCATGTAAGGATAAGATCTCCTTGTAATACTGAAGGCATCGAAGACTGAAGATCTAGCAAGGGACCTGTTACTTTGGTCATCCAAGATTGCATATGTTTTCAGCTTCTTCTCAGGAGACCCCTTTGGATAGATGAAGACTGGACAGATTTTGGCACAAGAATGACTTTCGATTTCACTTCCACACACCTGGGTACAGGTAGAGGTAGCGGTAGGTGATGCTTGATCTTGCTCCCCGCCGTGAACGTCCACTGGCTGCCTTACAGCTGGTGATGTTGTTGCTGCCCAAACTGCTGGACCAGGATGAAGGGCTGAAACATGACTGTTGATGCCGCATTCTGCACAGCTTATCTCTGTACTACAATTCTTTGCCTGGTGATTGGTAGAGGCGCAACATCTGAAGCATATTGAGTTCCTTTTAAGGTAGATCTTTCGTTCCTCAAAGGGCATTTCTCTGAATGCTCTACATCTTTTCAGAGCATGGGGTTTTCTGTGGATGGGACATTCTTTATCCACATCCACAATCTTTGTCTCAGCTAAAGGTTTTAGTTGAGAGTTTACAACTTCTGTCCGACTTACTGAGATGGGTTCTTTCCTGCTGTGCCTTTCCTGATATTTAAACATCTTGACAGGTGCTGGTGGTTGCTCGACTGAATGTCTAAAACTGGGATCGTTGCGCATTTTTGCTTCACTAGAAACAAAGTTGGCAAATACAGAAAATGGTGGAAATGACACAGAATGTTTTTCTTTGTATTTAGTCCCATGGTTCATCCACTTTTCTTGTACTCCAAAAGGCAACTTATCGACCACAGGGTGGATTCCCCTTGCTGTGTCGAGGTAGAGTAGACCTGGTATGTAACCTTCACTCTTTGCTGAGTCGATCTCCAGTAGAAGGTCTGCAAGTTCTCTCAGGAGATGTGGATCTTTGTTTGAGATCTTGGGGAACTGTAGCATCCGATCCAACAGTGCCCTTTCTAAGGCTTCAGGAGAACCATAACATTCTTGTAGTCTATCCCAAACTTTAAGCAACCCTTGTTCAGGATTATTGACATGCACTGCTCTTAGACGCTCTGCGTGCTTCACGGACTCTGGGCCTAGCCATTTGACCAATAAGTCCAGTTCTTCACTGGCAAACAAATGTAAGTTACGGATTGCATTCTCAAAGGAGGATTTCCAAGACCAGTAGTCTCCTGGTTTGTCACTAAACTTCCTTAGTCCTCCAGTGAGTAGCTCACTTCTAGCCAGGAACCTTGTTAGATCAGACATGTTAACTTGGTCCTTTGATTGGGCATCATGTTTGAAGCTTGGTGACGTTTTAAGTACAGGATTACGCTGGGATAGTTGAGGAACAGCTTCATGGTTGGTTGAAATGTTTGATGGAAGAACATAGTCTTTCAGAGTGTCTATGGAAAGGTCAGGTTCTTGTTTGGGTTGACAAAATGTCGTGGCTGCAGGTACTTCATTGTACTCTAAAATATCAAATGGAGTTAGACTACCTTTTAAGACAAGTTGTTCTTTGACATAATTGCCAGTGCGTTCTAAAGAATCATCATTTTGCTGTTCTGGTCGAGACATATGTTCTTCTTCATTAGCAGCTGCCTCATAAACGTTTGCCTCAGCATGAGCTGCCTCTGCATCACACTGGTGTTGCAGAACCAGTAATGTGGCTTCCAGTTCTGCTTTCTTAACTTTCATTGCGATTTCCTTTTTAGCAAATTCAGCTCTAGTGCGAGCTGCTTCAGCTTTCGCCCTTGCATTTACAGCAGCCATGCTTGCAGACGACTTACTTGAATTTGACAGGTGTGTCTTGCTAGAGCGAGTTGACGGAGCCTTTCCAGCTTTTTGAGACATCTTTAGTTTATATAGTAGATCTTCGACGGTAAACATTCACTGCTTGTTGTGTAGATCTGTGCTTTTTCACTGTTCTGCCCCCCACTGTGTTTCCAGGTAACAGTTGTGCAGATAGATAAACTCTCAGACGATTGACAGGCGTATGTCACTTTAATGGACGTTGCTTTCAATGCCAAAAGAGTGAAACTACAAATAAAGATGAAAACATGATTTAGAATACAAATAGTAAGGGTACAAATACTTAATACTGTGTAAATAACATGTCACAATCAGCCTTACAAACATCAATCTTTTCCAACATAAATGCCCACAAATACAGCTCAATGTTGTCTCAGATGTAATAAAATAACACAAAAAACTTACAAGCAGTGCCTTCTCTGAACAACAAGACAGGATGAAGAAGGATTACATGAAGACTGATAAACTGCCTGTATCGGCCATTAAACGTGTTTCTGAACTCACTCTACTGTTCAATAACAACTTAACATGAAAACACCACCACCTGCTGGCTGGGAAGAATTACTGCCAGCACAGCCACTCTAGGGAGCATAATGGTTGGACACATGACCAAATTTTTCATGACTATGTGCAATGAACCTGGGATCATGTTACCTTTGAATTGGTTGCTTCAAAGACAGGAACCAGGTCTGCAACCACTTGCTGCCACCTTAAAAGTGAATTTGCTGTGGTACAACTATTTAAATTAGAATTTTAGGAAATGCTCTGTCCATGCCATTGACTGTCCTCTGGGTTGACCCCCTGACTTTTCCTTCTTCCTTGCTCTCTTGGATTGCTTCACTACCTCAATAAAACTGTTTTGAGTTTATTCCAGCCTGTTTCTGACTGCATTTGGGTCCTTTTTTTCCAATACATGACAGAAAGTGGTTGCCCAGAGGTTGAGAGTGCAGCAACCTCTGGTCACCTCAATTGTTTGCAATCCTTTTCCGACAGTAAACCAATTTGATGCAATCACTGGGCAACCACTGACTGTCCCTAGTTGCAAGAAGGTTGCCATCCTATTTTTATTCTAGGGTGACTGAGCATTTAGCTACTGTATTCTACATGCATGCTAAGTTGGAATGCTATGCTATCACTGTGAATTATATACTGAGAAAATTATACTCAAAAACATAAATCAATTGGCTGGTGATTCAAAAGGCAGCTATACAGTATAATGCCCTACTGTGCTTTTCTAGCAAATATAATACAGGTAATCTTGGAAGCTGACAGAGGTAATATAAAAATGGTCAACAAATTTGTTTATTTTTCATTCTAATAATTTAGAATGAAAATTGCTTCATACAGTCTGTCTCTGCACATTTGCCTTTACATTTATGGATGCTCTACTCATTCAACCTTTTGATAAAATTTCCATTTTTCCACCAGGACGCTAATTTGTGGTCTTGTCCCAGATAAACAAAAATGTGCGAAAAACAAAAATGTGCACAATTTTGTATTCTGATCTAAATGTGATATTTTAAAGCAAGTTTTATTCTAATTTTCCACTGTTTTATGTGGGAACTAAAAGCACAAAATGAGACTGACCTTGCCTACCATCTCTGCAATGAAGAGATTCTTGTTGTGCAGTTCACACAAGATGCATCAATAATGTGCTGATTTTCTGCTGGTCAATAGAGACGTATCATCTGATGCCAATTTTTTTTTTCTTTTTTGGGGTTGGGGGGGGGGTGGGGGGGTGATTCCAGATATTTACAGACTCTATCAAGCTGAGCAACTGCCTCTAATGTTTGGGGGTAAAGGAACTAAAAGTCCCTTATAAGTAAGCAATTTTGCTATTATTGGTTTTTTGCCATCATCTCAGATAACCCTGAAATACACTGAATACCACTGTTATTGTCTCCTAACAAAAACAAGGATGTGTGTGTGTGTGCTGCATTTCTGGGCATTTGTAGCAATGTTGATCAATATCAGCATGACACAAGAACAACTGAGCTGGCTGCTGGATTTATAACTTCCATGAAAGGCTTTCTGCACTCATACAATATCCAGAATTCTATTTATAATTTAAATTCACACTTTAACTTTAAAAATTATGTATTTTCTAGTTTTCCCGTTCTTTCAGTTGACCTCATTTGTACATTATTATGCTTTTACCTTTCAATCAACACTTATAATAACACTTATAATAATTCCAGATTAAATGTAGTGAACCTACCCAATCCATGATTTATGGATATAACAATAACAATATTGTTGTGGCAACCAGTGTAGATAGACCATAATGCTGTGTCTGTTTCAGAAAGTGAAAAGTTCTTGACCTACAATCCACATTGTTACCAATCAAAGGAAAGGATCCTCACTAAATTTCAGTTAAATAAAAGTCAGTATGATAGCATCACTTTACAGTTGTGTATTTCCCCTACATGAATGAATTCAGTTGGCTTAATGTATTAGTTTTAATTTTAAGATCACTCTTATGATAGACCAAAGCTGCTGTGGGTGTGGAACAAATGGGAAAAATTGAAGAAAAAAAAACTATAATGTTCAGTTAAAGTATTTGCTTTTTATCAATATTCAGTTTTATAGTGAAATGAGTTCAAAAAGGTGATCTCTGAGTTGCCTTGTGTGATTTTGTCCTCACTGCAGTATGAACATGAATAAACATCTACAGTATTATAGCAATATTGCAAATACAGGTCCAATGTGTGCAAACATTACATGCAGCAGATGACAACTAGCTACATAATTTCAGTTTGCTAATCACTAATATGAAAATATGTCATTATAATCCATGCCATTTATCACTGTAAAACTGGCAAACAGTTCTTTAAGAGGCCTTTGGCAATCCTTAAGGGATCACATGATGGCAAAATTTTCTTTGACAAGCATTTTATAAATGAAGGCAGTTTGAATTTAGATTTATATGTATACACTTTAAGAGAGTCTCAAAGAAATATTATGACCTGAAATAACCAAACAAAATAATTTATTTCTTTATATTTATTTTAAAGAAAGATGGTATAGCACAGGAAAATGACTTGTTCCCTTGACTCTTGCTTATGCAGCATGCTTGTCGCTTCCTTGATAAGGTGATGAGTTTTAAACCACTATGCAAACTACAGTGGGCAAGATTTCCCTGAGGGCACCAAAAGCTGTCTTTAATAGCATGCTCAGCATTCATAAGTGATGGGGATGAATCTTTTACACACTAACCACGTGGAAAGAACAAATTAAGTTAATAAAAAATTAATATGAAGATGAAAAAATTTATGTAATGTATATATTTTAAATACATTATAATATAGCATGATAATGTTTTTCTTTACCAGAGTCCAGCATTGCGATGAGTGAAAAGGTAAGCTACAAAGAAATACTTTCCTTATGGGTTAAAAAAGCTGGATTGCTTACCAAAAAAATAAATATTGTTCATGAATATTAGAGATATAAATGGCAATCAGTGCTGCTCACAGATGATAAAGGTCTGTGCCATTAGATTGTCATAAACAGCTGCATTTGAGACAAAATATTCACCTGACCTTCACTGTCAAACCAGCCATCACACATGTGAGTGATATCTGATAAGAGAGGGGTCAAAGTATGTAACTGAGAAACACTCATACACACTGTGCAGAACTGTGAAATATTGTGCTATAATATTGTCTCCTGGCACTCGACTTGAATCAGATACTAACAAAGGGATTTCTTACATCTCTGTGTTTACAATAAGCTGGATGTCCTAAAACTATACTAAACCAAATCCAAAATAATGTAATTTCAATCCACAAGGCATTAGAGTTTTGTGTCCCTCACATTTATCGTTTATTTGGGAAATGCATTTTACTGTATATTGAACAGTTCGGCTTGAAAAGACACAGAGCTGTATGCATTGCTGCAGTGCCCCTCTCTGGGACAACACAGTATTCACTGTTATTATGAAAACAACTATGGAAAAATGTTTCAACATCATTTCAAAGGTACAGATAGTGGTGTGAATGCAAAACCCATCTAGATTTTACCGACTTCTTTGATCTCCAAACCTCACAATAAGAACTCTGGCTCTTCTTGCTGTTTAACATTGCTAAAGAAGCATATCTCATTTGCTCTTTAGACTGTACAGGATGTACAGTGGAACAACATTTGGCTATATCAACACTTCATCTGGAATGAGTAATTCATCTGGACACTGATTAGTGGGGGTGCAAGCTAGCGTCAGCAAGCTAGCAAGCTAATTTCACTAAGAGCAAACTGCTTGACAAATTGTAACTATGTTAACAATTAATTAGCAGAGAATAAACAGGTGTTTGTTGACAAAAAAAAAGGGATGACACATGTCTACATATACACACAAACTGTTATCATTCTGCATGCGCAGCACATTCACACAAAAACACACCAGCCTGGATGCATCAGAGCGTACGCAAGCACACACGCACGGCCTTGGAAGAACACACACACCATCAATTACAGGAGCTGAAAAGACTTTCTACATGCTAGTGTCACTGCATACGCACCTCTCACAGCTTCATTTTTTTTTTTTACAACCCACACAATAAAAATAATTTTAAAAAAAGACAATGATGTGACAGGCCTCATGCTGTGTCTTTGGCGGCTTGCTTATAATTAGCCAACTGTCACATCAGCAGACCAAAGTGGTAACTTTCAGAGCAGGGCTCCTATGTATTAGTACCAAGGACAGAGTATGATGGCATCTGACAAAGCAGCCAGTGAGACCAGTTGATGTAATTAAGACAAAAACTGCTATTAACTATGAGGTTGAGCACTGATGTGAAAAGTTTGATTAGAAAAAAAAAAAAAACCCTTTACTATTGTTTCTCATCCCCATACTCATTTTCATTCCCTCTGTCCATCTGTTCTTACTGTCATGGTAAATGAGCAAATAAACATGTGGTAAAGCTAAATAAAAAAATAAAAAAGCTCACTGCTCGCCTGCAGATCTCCATCCATCTAAAGTTGACTTTATGTTGGCCTGCCCTTGAACACAGCATAAGGTGCAAATGGCCCAGCCCACTGGTGTGTTTATTATTATCTTTTATTTGGAATGTAATTAATGGGCATATGCGTTGCAACCTTCTACATCTTCCCCGCATGGGGTCTAAGATGTGAAATGTTTCATGAAAGATTAAACAGGTTTTCGATGTCATGGCTGCTAATGAGGGTGACACTTGCTGCACCCTTTAAAGCAAAGCCAATGCTGATTCTATTCTTATCAGTAAAATTACTGTTGATCTTCACTGTTGTTTTCCTTCAAAGGAAAAAAAATTCTGTTTGCCATGATGGGAAACAATAGAGCATTATATTCCAATGGTATTGTGCACACTCTAGAACAGAAAGTCAAGTAGGTCATACTACAAAGAGGACATAGTATTGGAAAAGCTGCAGATCATCACCAAGCTTGTGTTAAAATATTTAAAGGTACAGTGTGTAAAATATTACTGCTAGATGTCTTTGGATTGCAGACTGCAGTCAACTGAATTCTGTTTTCTTACCCCTCCCAATTCAAGTGCATAATCATACAGTAGCACCTGTGGCTGCTCTAGGACCAACAATTCTAGACACCTGTTTACCTCAGCTGGTGTCCACATCTATTTACTCTGGAAGAAGCTATAAAATCTTGTGAAAGGAGCCTGATGCAGCGATACTGAGGTGAGTTGTTGCGACTATCCAGAGCTTTTCTGTCAGTAAGCGCTGCTGGCTTTGCCGCTGTTAGCTGCTGTTGGCTGGTGAACTACCGTTGCTGGACTCGAACACATACAACGTGAAAATAGAATCAAACTCTTTATTAGGGGAAAGATGTGATATTTTTTCTTATCACACTCAAACCTAACATTAGCTGACATAATGTTAGCTTATAACCGACTGTTGTTATTTAGGCGGCTCAGAGAAAGTCGTAATGAGAAAGAGATGTTGAAAATACACAAGCACAAATGTTATATGGTCATAATTTTTTAAAGTGCTATTTTAGATCTTTAAATTAAAAGTAACTTATAAGACATACTATGTACAACATGTGGCTGGTCTCTAGCCACACACATCAGGCGTGATTGTGCAGAATGGTGATGTCAATCTCAGCCACAAGATGATGAGGCAACATGGTGGCTTCCACAAACTGGCACCTGCTCCTATACATTTTTAATTGATTAATTCTTTATGACTACGCATCAATCTGTTTGAAGACAGAATTACACATTAATCAATGTATATTTCTGAGTACAACATTCTGTTTTTCTTAAATAACCTCAAACAATTACTTAATGTGCCTTTAATGAGAGACGAGCTCTTTTTCAGCCTTTGTTTTCTTTTTAATCAGCAAGTCGCTGTGTATGCATGACAGGGTGCAGACTTTGATTGAAGGCTGAAACGTGATGTAATAGTTCGAATACCCATGAGAAAAAGCCATGAGTGCCTCTTGAAAGGGCTTCTGAATGTAAGTAAACTCATCTTTATTCTGCAGTCCATTATCAGACTACTTCAAAGAGAACCATCCCTCTAAACATAGTTGCATGCAGCTTCCACACCCTGCTTTTCACCCCTGCACTTGTCAGTTTACCTGCTTTTTGTCATTATGATGAATAAACAGACCTATGGAGAGTTAACAATGTCCTTCTTTCAATGCACCAGGCTTCTTGGTCCCAAATCACTGGTAAGGGGCCTCAGTGTTCTGAATGAGATACAAGAATCACTTTGGCAGCCATCCTGACTGCAACAAGAATCCAACTCCCAATACATCTCACTATAGTGAAAGTTTCTTATAGTATACTATACATACCTCGCATTTATACTAAATATTTTACTGACTGCAGTGGTGTAACTGATGGTCTTGTGTATAGTTATTGACAAAGGAGCTGCCAGAAAGCAAAGCCTCCCTCTAGTAAAAGCAGCCTGACTCGTAGCCTGTCAGAGCCAGCACATGACACACTGTGGCAGGGAGAGGTGTTAGACACTGAGCCCTGTGAGCCAGAAGATCTGGAGCTGACCCAAGTTGGACTGTTCCACCCCTGAGTGGGAGGTTGGTATACAACTGTCAGGTAACATGAATTTACCTGACATCCCCCAAACTAACGGGGCCAACCTAAAATAACACCCAAAAAACAAAAAAAAAAATAAAACAAAAAAAAAACTGGATTGCATTCCCTTTAAAATATTGCTCTTCACTAGTAAAAAACAAAGCTATATTATATATAAATCATGTCTAAATGTCAGTGTCAAAATAGTGCATGCACCATTATGACATTTGTCACATTGGAGTTCCAAGAATGTGATGAAAAGAACAAAAACAGGTTTTTGACCTATATGAGTCAGTTATTGGGTAACTATCATCCTCGCAGTGCACTAAGGAGAATGCTCAATCAGGCTGGCACAGCTCAGGATTCATGAAGAAAAGGTCCTGTCTAATAAAAAGTGTGGAAGGACACCTGTCAAAGTTGTATGCTATAGGGAGTTTACTGCTATTGATTTTGCTACAGTATGCAGTATACTTGGTGAAGGAGCTTTGTAGTGTGGAGGGCGGTCAAAGGCATGGACTGATAAGCCCATGTTAGCCTAGATCTCTCCAGAGGATTGACCAGGACTATAGAGCTGGATGACACAGTAGAGTTGAGTCTGGTGGGGCTGTGAGCTGAAGATGAAATCATAGACAGAATGAAGAAAGGAACTGTGTTGGAACTGTTTTCACAATTTTTAGTTTCAAAGAGGTGCTATTTTGTGTTGCTTTATTTGTTCAGTCTCAAAGGAAACAGAACAAAAATGTTTCTTTTTCGTTTTTTACATCTCCATTTAAAAGCTTGATGTAATAAATTAAAATTTCGTTGGTATAAAGTTTTGACTGATAACAAATGAAGAATTCACTGTGGTTCTGCTTTAAATGCAGTAGCTTAAAATACTGAATTTAGTCCATCTGTCAGGTGTCATGAGGGTTGCCCCTGACATTTGAAAAACACCCGATTTATTTTACCACACACACACACACACACACAAGGTCCCTGATGTTATCAAACTAGACTGTGCAGTTAAGTGAGAACTGCTGGTGTGGTCTTAACACAAAAGGTTAAACAACAGGGGACATAATAGGAAGATGCAGTGTGCAAAATAAGAACCTGACATCAGTAATGTAATGCATGGATTTTTTTCTCATAAACCTAATCATCACCTATTAATTTCTAACTGTCATATACTCTGTATTATACCCAAGAAGTCTGTATATTATGTTACAGAGATATCAACTGAGGTTGGAATAAGGTCGGGCTGTACTCTCATATACCACTATAAACCACAAGGTGTCATGGAACCTTGTGGTATAGTCACAACCCTTAATTTATTGATTTGTGTTGCTGGGCGTGCATTTTCTATTTATTTATTTATTAAATTTTTTTTTTTTTTTGCTATCAACATAAAATTTCCGAGGCTCTTACGAGGCAAGAGAAAGTAGTAAAAAAGTTCACATATAATTTGGATAATTTTTAAATTTGTTATTAATGACAAATATGGTATTGACATTGAGACCTATTTGGTTGGGCTTAGGCATTCAAACTCACTATGTTAGATTACATCGAAAATGTAAATTTGGGGGTAGAGAACTGAAACCTTCTGATAAAACACTGCCAACTTGTGGTAAAACCTTACATTACATTTTGAGGGTTTTTACTTTTTTTTCCTGGTCTTGCTTCATGTGTGTGCTGAATTATGGAATGTTTTCAAATTAATCTGTTGAAGACTTGAAAGTTCGTAAAAAAAAAATTCCATGATTTAAAGAGGTGCACATTGTGACATCACTGTGTTTACAACTCCATTAGCAGCGTTATTCCACCTTCCCCCCCCACGCTAACAACAGAAATGTCACAGAAAAGCCATGATAATAGCCACTGGTAAGAAATTTTATTTGACCTTTGTAAACTTTGAAATAATTTTGTGATAATGTGCACCTTTGTGTGCTCAGTTGTAAAAGTATCTTAATTGTCTTAATTGGAATTTCCCCGGCTTAAATAATAGTTACACATACATAGAAGTCAAACAGTGACTTCTAATCTAATTAAATTGTATGTGTTAGTTAGAACATACATCTTCTTCAGTTGTATACACACACACACACACACACGCACACTTTGTATATACACACATTCACCTCAGTGATCATTGGGTGTCATTGCTCTCAGCATTCCAAGATGCCCTCAGGTCAGCACCAACAATCTGTTTATGTCTCTGGACTCTGGGCTTTGTGTACAAGTTTGTGTGTGCGTGTGTGTGTGTGTGTGTGTGTGTGTGTGTGTGTGTGTGTGTGTGTGTGTGTGTGTGTGTGTGGGAGTAAGAGAGAGAGATGGGAAGTAGCTAGAAGACAGTGAGTAATGGAGGGGGGCAGAGAGAAAATAATGAAAACTGTCAGTCCACAGAGGGTACCACATGACTCTCCTAACAGTCTGTCCTGATTCTGTCCTGATTGAAGCATTAAAGTCTCAAAATCATAGAGTGCAGTTCTCTAAATATTTTCACTGACTGTTAAATACACAGCCTGGCAATCTCGGAACTACTGTGTTCTGTTCTATTCTTTGTCCTTTGGCAGAAAATGATCAAAGTATTGATGGAAGTATTGACTCAGCATAGTCTAGCAGACAGAAGAATTCCTTTTGATCCAAACATCTGGAATTGACGCATGTTTCTGCCAGAACCTACAAGTTTAATTGTGTTAATTTGTTTGCTTTTCTTTATGTTTAACTCTATTACTGTAGCTGTTACTAACTGTTTATACTCATCATTTAAAGTGGGTTCACAACACTGACAAGAATACTGGGCAAAACACCAAAACCTCTTTTTTCTTGCTTTTCACACCATTGTCACTTCATCTGCATGGGAAATTTAGGGAAGAACCAGCAGGTTGGATATGCAGCACATTTGAGAATCATACAATCTGCAGCAGAACTTGCTGTTGTGTGCTATTCTCATTTGGCCTAAGGGTGGCAGTGTTGATTCACCATTTAGCTGCTCACTGCTGAAGTTGTCCACCTCTGTTCTGACAGTGATGTAGTCCATAAATGAGAAATCACATTGACATATAGTAAAGTCATCACTCTTGTAAAAAAAAAAACATCTAAAACCTCATTTTACAGAGCGAAAAGCCAGCACCCCTTTTTCTTAATATTGAAACAGGGTGGAGACATAAAATTATTTGACTATCCTGAAACACGAGTGTGTTATTTTCCTGAGGTGTGAGAGAAAAAGCATCCAGGAACCTACCTCTCTCCCAGTGAGGTAACATTGCACTCTTGCACATAATTTCATGGCTTTGCAGAGTAATGCACAGTTGTACTCTAGCAGTGGAAGACGCTCACAAAGCAGCTCGCGCCAGTGCACAGCAGGGGGCAAACCCGAGCCTGGAATAAATTGCTGTTCATGGATAGAATACACTGTAAAGAAATTCGGTTTGTGTGTGTTAAAGCACATTGATGCGTGAATATACACGCATTTGCTGAGTGGCAGGGGATAATGTTCTCTCGGAGTCGTCCCACCAAACCCAGCTCAATCAGCCTTGCTTTTCCCCTGAATTAACCAATTCCTTTAACGAGCCATTGAATTTGGATAAAACTTTCATAGCTCTACTAATTTACAAATCCCTGGTCAGGTTATAGTGAAGCTCCGACGAGAAAGGGGCCTGTAAGCGTCACTGCGTCATTTACACATTAAAAAGCCCCGCCGCTTCACAAATCAAATTTTCATACAACATCACCTTTAGGAAGTGAGAGATTTCTGGCACCATGTTTTCTGTGTGCCTGCATGTGAGAATCTTCCTGCCGAGTGATTTTCAAATTTTCGGTGTCACATCTGTGACTCTGTACTTTGCCAGTAAATGATGAATTGAATTTTGCATGAGCATGCTTATGTAAGCCGGAGCTGGGGAAGGAGTGACTCAGGCGACAGACAGAAAGTGATGGGGGTATTTTTCAAAAAAATAAAAAAATAAAGTCAAAATTAATTAAAAAGATATCATCTCCCCACATGCCTCAGTGGAAATTCTGGAGCTAATTCAAATACCTGCCAAGTGTTGACCCTAAATTCTGCTCATAATAACAAACTGATAAAAACATTTCCAGGCAAAAATATGGAATCAAGCTCTGTGTTCTGCACAATCTGCTGTCCAAACTCAATATTTCTTTTTGACTTTGTCCAAGTAAAATCACCAAATTAGCTTCGACTTAAAAGACAGGAATAAACAAGAGATGAATTCTACAAAACTATTTTGTGTGCAACAGCAACAACAAAACCCACACAGACCATCTACTCCAGTGACGTATGGAAAAACAACAGACAACATAAGCTTACATTGTCTTACTGCTCTCCTATCTTTGCCTTTTGTAATGGTAATCAAAGTTTCACTCTGAGAAGACACTGGCAACTCTCGGCGTATTGTTTGAAAAGCGGAATTTCAAAGATTTTGTACAGAGAGCAGTTGTAATGAAACCAAAGTCGGAGATGAGAGCTGTAGAACATCTTTTTTCTATGTCTTCCTCTCTTTCCCTTCTCTGTCATAGCACCCTTCTTAATCACCCTTCAACCCAGCAGACCTGCCATCCCCATTGCACACCTCTCCCGGCTGCCAGCTCTCAGGGCTCCCACCTTTCTTTATTCACTCTTTGATGTATTCTCCAGAAATCGGCATACTTTGTGTGCAAGAGAGTAGTGTGACAGAGCCTTCCAGTCTTCCTTCACTGTCTCCTCTGTGATTAATTCACAAGTCCAAAACAGTAACTTCCTCTGACACTAATTTCCTATGTAACATGACATCTCTGTAGCTGGCAGGACTTGTAGGTCCAAAGGATGCCTGAATGCTGAATTCTTTCCTGTAATAAATCATTAGCCATTAGGGACCTATGTGCCCTAAATGACTTAAACAAATGAACTTGTCTGCTTTAATAAGAACTTCCATTACCTGAATATGTTCTGTTTAAAGGCAAAGGAATAAAGAAGTATTATGATAGAAGTTTATTTCTGGAGAATAGGCTATAAGAATAACTATAGAAACACAATGTACAGCTATAATTTGCAAAAATGTATAACTGAAATTAGATATAACTGCAATGGTATTCCATGCAAAAGGTATTCAGCTTTGTTAGCCTACGAACCAATATAATATCCATCAAGACCAGTTTTAGCATTGGGCGTGGCTGGGCTTAGTCCACCTACACATGATGTCTTGGACCAACTGTTCAATTTTTAGGAAAAAATATTTTTGTTATTCCTCAAATGACAGAAAACACAGGTACTATTTTAAACTTCTATGTCAATCAACAGCCAGTAAATTGGCTCGAATTTGAATATTTTCCGACTGGCTACAGGACACTGAGAGTGAGCACTGAAGAACTGCACTAAATGAGCAACTTAACAACATGAAAAAAAAAGATCCTCATGTGAGACATTAAGTGAAGACTTTTATTTCACTTTACACATTGATTGATCTTACTTTCTTTTCTTATCATACTTTTGCTTTAGCTGCAGATACTGTAACGGCATTAATTTAAGCAGTATTTGTAATAAGCTTTTTGAAAAAAAAAATTGATGTAACTGCACATCATAATAATTTCAATATTCATATTTTAATTTGATTTCTAACACACTGAGAATGGAATTATTGTTCTCGGTGCACTTTATTAAACCTTTTAGGTTGATCTGTCTTGGCACGAACTATTGCAGCGAGAGCACCAAAGTGGAGAGACATGACTCTCAGCAGGAAAAAAAATGAAATAAGAAATTCAAGAAAATCTGATGTCACAACAGGAACTATGATGAAAATGAATCCTGATTAAAATAACCCCAAATATTCTGCTCACTTTAATAAGGAGTGGATCAATCACTTTACCAGTTAGCATCCCCTTTGAGAGATGAGAAGCAGAATGTTGCTACAAAAGAAGAAATGGCTTTTAAATGTTCAGAGCAGTTCACTGCTAATTAACTAATACTTTAGAAGCTCGACTCTCTGACCTTCCATACAAAGTCGAGGTGGGATCAAAACATTCAATCATACCTAAAATGTTTTAAAGTAACTAGAACAGAATAACAGCTCTTCTCCGTGACTCTCAGACAGACGCATAGAGTACTCTAAATGTACACAATATGAGGAAATTGCAAAGTTGAGTTTGCATGTTTTTACTCTTACAGATTTTTGAACAGCTAAAAATGGATTATGTAAGGTATTAATAAAGGTGATGTGTGCTGACCATGTTTTGTGGATGTAATTTGACATTAAACCTGAGTAAAGAGAGTCTGTCCATACAAAGCACCACTTTTCTTTTCTTTTCTTTCTCAATGCTGTACTTGCTCTTGTTTTTACGCCTTTGATCAGTCGTGTTCTTCTTTTATCTGCATGTCAGACGTATCTTTACAGGTGACCTCTTTGACTTCGCGCTTTATTAATTGTATTTTCAGCGCCACTGCAATAACCATTTATGGATATAACTTTCCATTCAAGAAGGAAAACACATAAGTTTATAAAAAAAAAACTCTGACTGCAGATATGCTGACTTTGATGTAAATGGTTTAATTAAAATTAGCATAGACAGACATGAAACATGTAAAATAATACACAATTCAACACAGCTAATACAAATAACACGATCTGCACAGACAAATCAACACAGCACTGGAGACTGATTCAAAAGTACACATGTCTCTAGTACAGTGTACGGCATTATAACATAACTCCACTCAAATTTGAAAACCTTGCTCTTTTTTGTTAATGCTTGGCTATATAAGCTGCTGCAAATGATACATGAACAGAGATACATAAGCACGTGTTGGATATTTTAAAGAGTGTAATCATCTTTGTTTTAAGCATTAAACATATTATTTCAGGGTCGACATTTTAGCTTAAAGAGAAAAAAAAGTATTAGTGTGTGCTAGACAGAAGCTGTTGAATTATTCATAATATAACTCTATTTAAGTATAAAAATGATTTAAGAAAATAGAGCAGGTCGTGTTTCCCTCTGGAGTTGTTTTTAATTAAGTAATGACCATGACTTAACGGTATAGTGTTATTCCACCTACTCTAGCTTAGGGCTGGCATTTGGCTTGCTGACGTTTATGCTATACAGCTTTTTGGAGAATAAAAAAAAGAGACAAAATCTCCAAAATGCTCAGGTCCTGGTAAATATGATATTGGCCAAGGGGGAGTAATGGAGACAGAGATGATGATGTGAGTGTATGTGTCTGAAATTAAAGCCAAAACCAGACTAGCACTACAAAGTGAGCTACAAATGTGTCAATCCAAAGAGAGGAGAACAAAAAAAAGAGGCAAAGAGCAGAAAGCAGGGAACACAAGGTCAGCAGATAAAGTTAGTCTTGAATGACATCATCTCTCCGTTTTCTTTCACTTGGTTCCAACTGAACTTGAGGCCAAGTGGCACACACTGCCACAAACCGAGCCTTTTCTGCTTTAATCCCTGATTCAGGCTCAGCATAAAGAGCACAAACACGAGTATGAACAACTCAGCAATGGAAGACGAATCAATTTATTATTTATCTCTAAAGTACCCCAAAAAAGCCTTGCCAGCCAAGTGAAGGTGTTTGTAATGTAAAGGAAGATCTTAGCACATTGTTACACGCGACTCTCTGTTGGCAGGATTGACTCAACAAGGAATCTTCCTGATGCAGCAAAATCTGTTTTCATGCTGTGTTATTATTATTCTTCCTTGTGGGCAAAATTTGAGGCAGGCATGGATGTGATGTTGGAGGTGGTGATTGAGGGGGTTTACAAAATGGCTTGAGACGCTGTACAGCCAGTAGTCAGATATCACCATGTGAAGGCACTTAAATTAGAAGAAGGGATGTAATCTGTTTATTCTATTTAGGAAGGCCTATAGCATGTAAAGCTTGAAGTATCTGTGAGTTAATCAATCAAATACGTTCTGTGTTTAGTCAACCATGTAGCACAGAACTATTTAGCGCAATTTGAAAGCAGCATTAAAAAGGATTATTAGATGTTAGGATGTCACTGCTAATAATTTGCTCGAGCCACAAATGTGAAATTCATTAAGCCAGTCCTTCACTACTCCTCTAAATGTAGATCCTTTAGATAAAGCCGCAGGGCCTGATAGCTATCAGATATAATTAAACTGATAATTGTGATTGCAAGAGTTCTCTTTGGGCTGTAATTATAACGCAGAAACATTGGATGTTCTTTCTGGCCTATTTACAGGCAAATTGCACTAACAGCATTTGTATACAGCACAATCTGTAAGTATTTGGATATTTTTTTTTTTTGTTTTCTTTGTTTGTTTTTTTGCTCTAAATTCATGCATTTTATATTTAATTTGAAAAACTGACTGAAGGCAAATTACAATCTCTTAGCTGTAATTCTGTTGGTTATATCTATAGTCACCGTGACTGTCTCTGGATACAGTGCTGCCGCAGCCCTTCAGCAGCCAGGTTCACTGTGTCCTTGACCAACTCCGGGCACCAGGTGCTTCAAGGCAGCTGCCCACTGCTACATAGGATATACAGAAGATACATTCAGTGCAGGCAGACATACACTACGATATCAATAAAGAGATCTTATTGATTGTAATGAGTAATTGTTGAGACTTGGATTTAATACATTTGATAACATAAACAGTTAAACTCCTGCGACTTATTTCACAGTCCTGCATTCTAATTGATGATCGTTCCTGAAGTGGGGGTACCTGCCGTCCGGAGAGTTTCACTGATAATTCCATAAGACATTGTTCAACAGTGTTTTCAACAGTGACACCTGTGGTTCAATATGCAATTCCCATCTATCATTTCTGTCCCTGTTGTCTTATGGTCATATTTCTACTCCATTCTTATAATTTCTTTCCAGTCAGAACAAATTGGTGCTCCTGTGCCACTGACATCATTGTCATTCAGAGGGCTTTTCTCTGAACTCCCATCTATTTCAACTGCCTAGTCAGTGACATGGCCACAAAGCCCCTACAGAGACTTCCACGGGGAGGTCTCTGCAGGTCTCTGTGTTCTCCTGTACTTTTATATGTTCTAGCTGTTACTGTAGATCAGAGGAGTTAAGCTTTTTGTTTTACTAGTACTGAACAGGACCTTTGTGAGGCTAACCACAGAATCAGATCAGGTCTGAGTCTAGTTGTAATGATCTCTACGGGAAGGTGTGCTTCAGGTCTAGATCAATCATTATATTCCATCTCAGGCCTCTTTGATATGCAGGAAGCTGGACTCTTTTATTGCAGTTGTCCTCTTTGGTAGATTTCCAGCTGGCCCAAGGCCATGATGTTTGAGAAGCTAGGCACTGGAGGTTGGAAAGCATTGTTGGATGACCTCCTCTGCTTTGGCACTAGTGCCAGTTAGGGAAGGACCTAGTTGTGCCTCCAAGCCATCCTAAGACAGGGCTTTCCTCCATATCAGAAGTCTTGATACAATAAATAAATGTATGGCTTATAATTCAAAGAATTCACATATATAAAATATTTATCTTCCTTTACTTCCCTAACTGGGCATTTGTTATAAAAGCCTTATTGGTTATTTTTCTTTAAGGTTCTCTGATCTCCACAAAGGAACTGTGGATCTGTCATAGACACTGGGCTCTTGGTTACTACTTCGTTGCCATCTTTATGAATACCGCCGATGGTTCCAAAGATCCTGTATTTGAAAATGATGGCAGCTACCACACGTAGGGTTCTTTCAGTTGTTCCAGACATTTTCTTGCATCTGCCCCAAGATGTGCAACAGTCTCAAAGGTCTACAGACAATTGTGTTGACCTCATGGCTTGGCATTTGTGTGCCCTACCAAAGTTTGTCCAGTGAATTTTGTTATGTGGATTCCCATCAACTTGTAAAAGCAGGGACCAGTGATCGAAGTGGTCCTCGGAAGTGTCCTGTTAGTGTCATAGCATAGGGCCTAAATATTTATAAACGGGATATTTCAGTGAAAAAAAACAAAAACTGTTTTGATAATACTGTGTAAGGTTGCGAAGAAAAGATGAATGAAATAAATTTAAGCTTAACAAACAATAAAATACATTTCTAGACACAAACTGTTCTAGTCATTATCTTCATCTGTTATATATGAGAATGCAGAAGCAGTCACATATGACACTATATGGGCTCCACTCTACCAACTCTCTTGTGCAAATTCCGATGTCTAGTTGATCCCACGTCAACAGGGCAGGCAATTTTCAGAGATTTCACAATGACTGAGTGAGTGCCCTGCCTCCTGCACACTCTACCCAGGCTCTACCCATCTCCTAAGCCAAACAGTTTTCCAGTACAGAGAATGTGTCTAGCACAGACAGCCTCCTGCTATGCACTGTATGTGAGAAGGAGCAATTCCTCCAGACTTCTGTGAAAATTTAAAAAATATGAAAATGTTGAATAGCTGTGAAAACTTTCTGTATGTACTGTAAGAAAAAAAGAAAAAGAAAAATCCAGTTGCTAATGTTTGTTCATATTAATTTGACCTTTTCAATTAAATCATGGATTTTTGCAGTCTACAGTAAAGGTAGTTTTTAGCAATATCAACCATTAGTTTAAAGTCTGACATTTTGGGGGAAGAAAACCCATTATCAGCTCCAATGGGCAAAATTAATCTGTGTTTATATGTGCCACATTCAAACCACAGAGTTTTTGTCTCTGCAAATGTTCTGCCTTACTCCATGTGAGAGCTCAAATTGAATTTGGATTTCCAACTTGCCTGTTAGCTTTGCCAAAATGTCAATGAATCCCTCAAACTGTCCTCCAATAATGGAAGTCAGTACCATGATTGCATGAAGGAGAACTGTTAAACCCACTTTTCCTGTAAGCACATTTACAGTATTTATTCAGTGCTTGGGAAACTTTAAACCTTATTCAAACTACACTCAAGACAGCAACCAATCACGGTGCAAAAGGAAGCAGAAACCAGAAAGTTAGTTCCTAAAGCATGACAAATCTCTGTAATATCTACTGCTGTGACTAGGAAATCTACCTTATAACTGAGAATCTGTCAAGGCGCAAACTCAAACCACCTCTTGCTGGGGATTGCTTGGTTTGACATGATTTATACTGTGAAGAGGAAAAGTGAAATGTAGAGAAAGCAGGAGATTTAACAGAGATACACAGAGAGACAGGGGGAAAATAAAACTACCACACAACCAAAAGGATGTCAGAATGATTGGATTCTATAAACCATTCTTCAACACTGTTAAATAATCCCCAGATATAGAAAAACAATAAACTCCTTAATAGATTAATTTACTTTGTAGAGTAGGCTAAAAGACTGATTTCATATTTATACCTGTTTTTTTCTCCCCTTTTGTTAAATTGGAGGTTATTTTCATTTTTTTTTTTTTCAATGCTGATTTTGTTTTTCCACATACAGTAAGGGCTATAATATTTTGGATAAAGACACAATACTGTATCAATAGTTTTGCACCTGTATACGATAACAGTGTATTTTAAATCAAACAATCAATATGTGATTGAAGAGCAGACTTTCGGCTTCAATTCAAGGTGTTTAACAAAAAAAAAAAAAAAAGATGCAACAGTTTAGGGCTTACAGCCATGTTCATACAAAATTAATTTGTCAGTGGACTGACAAACAGCTTCATAGTTCAACTGAATGCCCACTTAACAGCTTTCCAGTTTAATTTTAACTATGAGGCATAAAATGATGTTAAGGGAAGGGAAGGAGGCCATCTTTAGGCTGAAAAAAACATAAATGAATCTATCAAAGAGATAGCAAAACATTTAGAAGTGGCAAAATTAGCAATCTGGCACATTCTTAGAAACAATGAATTCACTGGCCGGCTCAGCAACAGTAAAAGAGCAAGACCAAAATAAGAAGAGGAAGGTCATATTAGAGTGCTGGAAAACATCTGAAAAAGACTGCACAGATCTGAAAATTAAAAAAAAAAAAAAGATTTTTTTTTTGGATAGTTTAAACCAATATTAACTATACCAGAATGATGTGGAGAGAGAAGTATAAAGAATGAAAGAAGCAGCTCGTGATCTGAAGTATAACACATCATCAGTCTAATATGATGTGGTATATGTCATCACACCACATAATCATGGTGGAGGCAAAGTTATGGCATGGGCGAGTATAGGTGCCAACTGAACTGGGCCGCTAGTGTTTATTGATGAGATGACTGCTGATAGAAGTAGCTGAATGAATTCTGAAATGTACAGGTCTATATCCTCTGCTTAGATTAAGCCAAACGCTGCAAAACTGAGACTGCGTTTCACAGTGAAAATGGATAATAATCCAAAGCATGCTGCGAAGAGTTTCTCAAGGCAAAGAGATGGGAAATTCTTCAATGATCAAGTCGCACACCTGATCTCAACTCAACAGAGCGTGCTTTTCAGTTACTGAAGACAAAACTGAATGCAGAGAGACCCAAAAACACGCTGCGACTAAAGGCTGCTGCAGTAAAAGCCTGGCAGAGCATGTTAAGGGAAACACAGCATTTGGTGATGTCCATGGCTTCTAGACTTCAGGCAGTCATTGGCTACAAAGGACTTTCACTCAAGTGTTAAAATTAATCCTTATATTTATGATTTATCCAATTTATTTTAGCCTCTGAAAATGAGGATCTGTGTAGAAAAATGTCTTGATGCTTGCTCATCCAGGTACAGAAATCCCAGAAAGTTGATTCTGTTCAATCATCCAAGCGTCTTCTTCAGTCACTTGGATGATTAACAAAACATTTCTCCCACTGAAAATGCTGTGTCCAGATGAACAGAATCAACTTTCTGTGTATAAAAATGGCTGTAAAAAACAAAAACAGTCAGTGAAAATTTTTGTAAAACAACTGCTTCCAATCTACTGTACAGACTTTGAGTAAGATACTATTTGGCAGTTAGAGTCTGATGAAGCAACATAGCAGAGTGATGTCCCCAACAATTGTAGGAAGTAGGACAGGACCCCCGGAGTTTGGGCGCTGGTGGTAGCGGAGCAGATGGCTGATGGAGACTTGGATGAGGTTTTCTCAGGAAAAACGTGGAGATGGGGAGGAAGCAAGTTGCACCAATCTGAGTTTGAAAGGCTAAATGATATAATTTCAATTAGATTCAATTTCATGTATATAACACCAAATCACACTGTTGCCTCAAAGCACTTAATATTGTAGGCCAAAGACCCATCGGTACCGGAGAGGAAATTTTTGGGAAACTTAATCCTCCTCTGCCCTGACATGGGGTTTGCTCCACATTTCTTTATATATATATATATATATATATATATATATATATATATATATATATATATATATATATATATATATTAGGAATGCCACATATGTAAACGCATGTTGAAAATATCCATCTTCTTTCTTATCTGGATAATGAAAAGCAGCATGTAATGCTTTTGAATTTTACCTTTTTTTTAAGTTGTAAATGCCATTTTTACATAAGAAAATTAAGAATTAAAGTAAGTAAGAAAGTAAGTATGTAAGGACACCCAATGCTGTCCTTTGATTCCATGGGGAAAATAATAATAAGTTTCCTTTGCAAGGGAAATATAACAGGAACTAGAGAGCTATCCCTTCCCTTGGCCTTAGCTATACCATGTTTGTGTTCTCTTCTAGTTCAGCTGCTCTCATTTGCATGTAAAGATATGAATGATCCCATCAGATCTGCGATCCCATCAGTATCTAAAAATGACACACATCATGATCACTGATCATGATGCTTTCCAACTGATCATTTTGAAAGCTGTAGTTTTTGGTGTTGTTTGAAACTGTTTTTTTTTCCAATTATATAAATGAGCTGTTAAAAAAAGAGAAAAATTACATATCATACATACATATCTTACGCCAATGACCCTGCATCATTTCATTGAGATTTGAGGCAGACAAACTACAGCCAGAAGACCTATAAGTGACCCTCTCTTCCCTTTTCTCTTTTCCACTTCACCACCGCCATGTCTGACCAGAGATTGGTAGACAAGTGGCTGTTCCTGAGAGAGAATGAGCCCCACGACCTCAGTGGAAGGGTGAATGCTCAGTCTCAATTCACCTACGGTCTGTTTCAGGCTTATTACACAGTAATCTCCAGAAGTTTCCTCCTGCTGGGAATAGCCTCGCCAGCATTTTTAGCAGCAGTGCTCTGTAAAGGAGGAGAGAAAGTTTAGACTATACTCTTTACTGTGATTTATTACCCCCCACACTTGAGGCTTGCTTCTGTGTTACATTTGTTTGTCTTTCCAGCAGTCCTTCCTCTCTGTTTTGCATCTTTGTTGGAGGATAATCTTTATTCATTTGAAGTCATGATGAGGAGATAGCAGATTTGTTATCATAAGAAATTTGGTGAGGGAGGGACTAGTTGCTGTTGGGATGCATTGTATAGATTTCTTCTAGTGTGTGTGGAGTGACAAGAGATTGAAGGTGAGAGAGTTCAAATCCTGTATACTCAAGACTTCTGTTTTCCAAACAGAGAGGGCACAGCAGGACAATTGTTTTCTGTCAAAGCGACAAACACAGACTATGCATCTTGAATTTCTGATTATCACTTTCTGGGCAGAAAAAAATATGGATGAACTTCTATGAATAATAATTTGAAACTGTTTCATGGTGGCCCAACTTCATGACTGGAACCGATTCTCAGCTCAAAACAGTCCGGTCAAGGTAAATTATACAGGATATTGGAATTACAGCAGGTGTTATGTCATTATATTTTCCTCTCACACCCTGAACTCTGCTGCATTAAAGATGATTAATATTTGTTTGTTTTCATATTACCTGGTATGCATACTTGGAGGAAAACAGAGCAATAGTCCAGAATTCCAAAATTTGTTATTGATATACAGATATATCAATATTTGCATATGGATGCACTTCCTACTAGTCTTAATGATTTCAAGAGTTGTTGATGGCAGTTAGTTACATAACAGAAGAACAGATATGCTTCACAGATTGTATCCAGAGCTAAAAGAAGAAAATGTGTGGGTCAAGTGGAGTGTACCTCCCCCTTTTACTCCACTTCTCTTTGGTTGTTTAAAAGGAGGTTAGTAGTAGCAACTCTGCCATCTGTACATATGTCAATGATAATTAAGCTCATACTAAAATTGCTGGGGTGTTCCACTGTATCACTAACTCTTGGCTTCTCTTCTGATTAGTCATTTTTTCTTATACTCTGATACAATAACACATTTACAGACACCATTTAAACCCAACTGTAAGAATTCTTTGTTGGCCAGTGTATACTTTTAATGACTAAAGAAGTGTTGTTAAAGAATGGCTCCTGCTTTTTACTTTAGTCTAGAAGGAGAAAGAAACCATTCCTGGAACTCTTGATCATCTTGACATCAACAGTAAAGTGATTGATATATAAGCTTGCCATGTGACAGCACAGGAATTCAGTTAACATGCAAGAATGTCATAAATGTGTTTTTCTTTTATTTAAAATGTAGACATCAGGTTAGTCTTTGCATTTAGAGTTCATGGACATTATGCAGGCGTGTTTATACAGAATTCCAAAGAAGCAAATACAAATTATTTTTATTAATAATTTTTATTTAGTGCAAAAGTGCATTTCACTTATTCAGACATGTTCTGCATATTGAATATGTCTTTTTTTTATATATTGTACATAATGTTTGCAACAAAACTGGGCTATATCTAGATTTCACACATCTGAGCCATCAAGAAATATAAGTGTATTTGTTTTAGCATAATATACAGACTTCAGGTGTTTGTATGATATATTTCTGTAATTATGTACTAAAGGAATAAACTGCATGAGGCTTTTTATCTAGAGATGTCACTACTACAGTATATGAGACTGCTCATACAATGCATTAGGTTGAGTGATAATGAATGATAATGCTTAAATTAATATTACATAAGAACTGCTACATACAGTGAAGACAACAATCCAGGGTGTCTTCAACTTTAAGACAAAAATCTGAAGGATAAAGAATCAGTTAACCCGTCCAACTCAGAGTCAGTCTTGCATTTGGTAATCAGAGACAATGGCAGCAAATGACAAACAGAAAGCTAGCTAACAATTATTTGCGGTTTCCACATAATGTAGCAGAGCGTGTTATGGGAAGTGACGGAGAACCCAGGAATCTGTTGGTCATACAACCTCATCTAGCCTGCCCCTTCTTTTATGTTTTTGATATGGAGGTTGATAAGTATGAATTAAAGCTAATTTAAATTTTCTTACATTTAATAAGAATAATAAGCCTGTTACACAGTAAGTCCATCACAAAAAAGTGGGTTGAGTGCAAGTGAGTCACCAAATGAGTTGAGTCTATGGCATTTTATTAATAACATGACTAAGTTATCTCATCTGAGGGCTGTTGTCTAATTAGAACTGCTCAGTGAAAAACATTCTAATTTTCAGACTGATGTTGAAAACACTTTCGTTTGGAAGGACCTTTATGATTATGGACAAATTGCAATTAAAAGAGAAGATATTGTTGCTGAGGAATGAATCCATCTATCAAGACTCAAAGCAAAAGACCTTAAATATTTGAATCATTTCGAAAGCTATCCATCCACCATGGCCTTTTCCTTGAGACTTTTTATGGCAGTATAACATTGTTACATTTCTCCAAAACATTGAGGTGAATATGAAAAAACAAAACAAAACAAAAAGCACGTTTCGGCTATCAGAGTAAAGGGCTTATCTGGTGCCCACCAGTGTCCTTTAGTTTATTCTACAATGACACATAGTCAATGAAAAGAAAAAAAAAAAAAACTGGCTATGTGCCAAATGATGTTTGGTTGAACCCTTAGACTTGCTGTCACCATGACAGATTTTGGTCTGTCTTTCTTGATGAACAGTGGGTGGACTATGATGAATATACACAATGTCTCAAGCATGACTTGGCAGAGATCATGAAAATAATCTAGATGTTTACCATTAAACAACAGCACAGACAAAATGACCTCCATCACAGAAAGTTAAGTTGTTGAATCAGTAAGTATTAGAAAGTCCTATTGGGCAGACTGAGTTTGAAGAAAACCTGACAGATTGGTGTGAAAGCTAATTTTAGGAACATCCATCCATCTGTGTTTTATATGGCTACTCTTAAGTTGAGGTCATCCTTGAACTATTCCAATTAATTACATTAATTAATTAATGTACTCCATTTCCTGTGTTCCCACAGTTCTTGAAAGTGATAGCTGACCTGGATGAAGACACCGTATGCAGTATTCCTTACAGAAAATGTTATCCTCTACCATCTAGCATGTGGTTTTCCAGTGAAGAAACTGATGACTGGTTGGAGTCAAAGAAATGCACTTATCTTACTGCATCTAGCTTTTGGTTGTCTCTAAGCAACGATGATGTCTAAACTGACTGTATTAACTGTTAGTTTAACTGTATATCCCTCAGCTTCTGGTCTTTGTCACATCCTAGTCACAAACAAATGATGTAGCAATCACAGCAGGATATTCTGTAGTACCTGGAACATTCAATACAGGTATCATAGATACTTGAATCCTGAGGCATATGGACATTTTAATATGTTGAGGCATTATGGTATCTAGTAGCTACATGTGTTAATGCTACAGTCAAGCAGTTACGCATGGGAAATAGGATTGCACCCTAAATGTTAAATCCATCTGAAAACCTCACTTTGCCATACTTAAAAGCATTTTGCACATCATTCTTGTAAACAGGGTTGCAGAAGAGGAGGGAAACTTAACAACTGATTCAGAAGCCCAGAGCTGGATTATAGATATCTAGTGTTTCAGGACCCTGTCTGAGCTGTTGTCAGGGGGCCTAGAATTTGTAACAGAACCACTGCATGCAGGCAGATTACCCTACTTAAATTGTTAGAAATGGCCTCTCTATTAAATTTCCATTGTTGCTGCAGGTTTGTCCATATTTCCTATACCTCTCTATTCCACTGCAGCAAATGATTTATTACATTTCCTAAAAAAAAAAAAAATGCTTAAAAGGAAATCACAGATATGTTAGCTGACCAGAAGGTTTTACTTTACTCTAAGGTTAAAAGAGCAGTCCAGAAATCAGCCAGAGAGTTGCCTACCACAAAAGAAACCAAGCATCTCACTTAGATGTCCGGTGGGTGGAATTACATTCTGTCTAGCAGAGTTAACTTTTACATATATATATATATATATACAATACAGAGAACGAGAGAAGCCATTTTGATTCAGTTCTGTGGATGCACAGGCTGTGAAACCCACAGCACTCAAACTTTATTTATCTGGTGCATACATATTTCAGTATTGCATCACTGTTTACATTTAAACATTGCTTAGTCAGTGATGGTCATCCAATGGACTGCAAAATGCATAGTAAATGAGATAGAATTCACAATATGACAGCATTAAAATGTGCAAAAATGGGATTTTGTGAATATATATTTCGATGACTACAGAATTTTAAGTTTCATAGTTAAGTATGTGAGAGTGGCTGAAGTTCACAAATGTTGACTGGGCTGTCAGACTACGAGAGGAACGGAGGAAATTGCAGAGATACTGCAAAACTAAAGTAAACAGCCAAGGGGCCCATGTCATGGTCACTGACTCATTATACTTTTTGTCAAGCAAGTATTTAGTCTAGTACCACAGAGGGAGGAACTCTGCCCTGTGCTGTTTTTGTCATTGCTACTGATGACTCTTTATAAAGCTCAGACAGCAAAGTTCCAGTTGAAACAAGGGCCATTTTCTCACATTTTGACTCTGGTCTCATACACCATGTACCACTCAAGTATGCATGACTGATAAGGACTCTTTAACAGCTAAATGGATTACTGTTACCAAGGACACTGCAACCTCAGTGAAGGATCAGGAGGAAATTGCTAACAATTTCTGTGCATGCTGTTTGCAGAATCACAAGCGATGCTTCAAAGGAATCCATCCATAACAGCGAATTTCGCAAATGCTTGCTTCATGGAAGAGATTTTGTCAGTGCACATGATGAATTTGATGGTAAATATTTTGACTCAGATTATTGGCCACCATGGCCACGCATTCAATTTTAGTCTGAGAATTTTAGAAATTTCTCTCCTGACTGCCAATTAAGCCATACAAATCTTTACTTAACCTTCTAAGTGCACAGGAACTAGTCACATGGAATTTTCTTTTTCCTTTTTTTTTCCCTTTGTCAGAGCAATTTTTTCTATGATTATTTTTAAGCATCAGTTCCATAGGATAGTTTCAGTAACAAAACTCCACCAGTTTGATGTTTACAACATAGCAGAAACACAAATTGGTTCTATCTGTTTTCTAATAATTGAGTGGAAACGTGACAAAGTGCTGTCTAATATTGAAGGGTCATATCACCATGTGGTATAGGTGGCTGCTCAAAACAGGTTTTTGCACCTGACAGGCCTCGTTTTATCAACAGTTGGAGACTAGCCTCGTTTTCTAGCTGTGATGTATTCTGTTTTATATCAGAAAGATATAAAAAGGTAATTCCCAATATCAGCAGTTGGGTACATTCTAAAATGCAGGTGCACATAAGAAAAATTAAGTACTGGCAATAAAATAATTTACATGGTCAGGGAAAACCCCTTTTATGACTGTGCAGCAAATCAAGAATGCTCCCCGGCGTGTATAAAGACTTTATGTGCGTAGCTATAGAACATTCACTACAAGATGCAAATCCCCGGCAAGCCTCAAAAACAGTGAGGCCGGGTTATACAAAAGTACATCTGCAGTGAATTTTCATGGACTGGTGAAGCAAAAACAGCCCGTAAGACAATGTAGCCAAAAGTAATGAAACTGGTATAGTGCAAAGATCAAGAGGATGACTGCAAAGTTGTTGCCAGCAGACAAGTATTTTAGAATAAATAGGTGCAATATTGTTCACTGGGTCAATAGATCACCTGATCTCAAACTTAATGAAAAGTGATATGCTTGTTGAAAAAAGGCAAAAGTCCAAAGATGACTAAAGTCCTGGGAGTGTAACCTACTTAAGCTGGCTCAAATTAAAGTTGATAATGAGCACTGTAATGCAGCAATTTATTTCACATTGAGTGTCACACCTCCAAAGTTTGAACTGCAATTTGTGAATGTGAGGTACATCCCATCCTGCACTCCAAATAACTGTCAGAGGAAAGACCTTTTTGTCTCTTAACTTACGCCTTTACATCAAACAAACAACATCTACGAGATGAAACAAGAGAAGCAGATATTGTGACTAAAAGAAATTAAAAGGCAAGGAAGCGTTTGGACGGCAACAGGAAACTTTGGGAGATCTGGGCAGCTGTTAATTGTGTGAAACAGGCCAAAGAAAGCACCAAGAACAAAAAGAAAAACCTCACTGCCGACTTTTTGGGAAAATATTGTAAGACACTGGAAGAATATTCACATTACTATGTTGTTTTGTTTTACTAATAAGTTATGTCATGTTGTTTGTCAAGACTAATTACAATGATTTAACAATGAACTGCTTTAATCAAGTGTGAAGCGGGCAACTTCTATCAACATGCTGTCACCCTGGTGGTTGTAAAAAGGGACTCTGATATAATTAAATACAATGAAAGTTGTCAGCTATTTTTAAGAGGGCACACTGCACGTCCCCAATCTGTTGCCATTTTGCTTTTCCGCAACGAAACATATCCCATTTGTCACATACATACCTCTGGGTATGATGGAGGACTCAGCTGTGCATATTATTATCGCCTCTTACTGACAATGCCTAGTCATATGCATGCAATTCACTGAGGTCACCTTTCAAGGCCTCTTGGAGTTATTGCCAGAGGTCATACGGCACGCATGACGGCTTGAAAGCACGTCAACCAAGGGGCAAATTATTAAATTTATGTGGTGGGGTTAGGAAAATGACTTGAAAAACACGGGTTTGCTTTTAGTGTAATGCCTTGGGTTAGGAACTTTGTAGCCTCTGAATACTTTGAACAAATCAGAGAAAACGCCTCTCAGACGGAGACAGAAATGTTGCACCAGATTCTTTGCATTTCAAAAGCATCTGTTCTAGAAAAAAGTTTTTACAACAATGAGGTATGATTAAAACAGTGGCATTCAATATCTTTACTGTCAGTTTAGATAGTTGAATAGTGTAAAAGGAGGCCACTCTGAAGAGCCCACAGAGAATTATAACCTACACTGCTGCTACACTTTTTTTAAGCTTCTTTTAGCTCTTTATGCCATTTTCTGTTGCTGTAGGCTCATTGTGGCTCAGTTAATTTTCCTGATAAATCCATTGTACTCTATGTGCAGCAACAACCAGCAACATTAATGAAGATATTAGAGAAATAGTAACAGGGAAAATATATTGTTTAATATTTACATACTCATGACGACCTCTCTAAATGTATGCTAATGAATGCTTAATGTTTAATTATGCAACAAATGTATAAGAGGCACAAAATGCCAATTTCTACAACTACCTGTTATTGCTTATTACTATAAACATAGATATATGGCTGAATTTGCACTTTTTTAAAAAGACATGTGGAGCACTATTGTGCTTGTAAACACAGTTGCTGGTGTAGTTTATTTGCACAGATGGACCCAGACTCAGACAACTGATGAGGTTTAAAAGAGTTTATTTACAGCAAACTTGTGTAATAACAAACTAGCCTTATACAAAAGGGAGTGGCAGCAATAGTAGGGCTCAGAGAGGATCTGCGGGAAAGAAGAGAGAAGGTTAATGGCAGCCAGTGTTAAGGGATGTTTACAATTGCTGAATGCTTTCACAGTCTTTGTAATCTTACTTGTCCAGGCAGCACACTGAACCGAGTGAGGAGGCTGCTGGACTCTGACATGGCGAGAAGGTGACTCGGCAGCAAATGGGGAGGCAGGTGGGTTCCAGGTAAATTTGTGTTTCCAAGGAGATTGCCAAACATTTATGGCGTGGCAATGTTGGTCCGGCTGTGGCTGTTCAGCTCAAGATAAGGCAGTAGGTTGGTTTCTTCAGATGAAGAGGCAGGAACTCCGAAGGGTTACTAGGAAGCAGAGAAGAGACGGGAATTACTTTGCAAACGTTAGCACTCTTAGTCACACAAGGTTGGTTGAATTACCACTAAAGTGGAGACAATGATCTGGCGGGGTACTTATGAATCAGCCAGTCTTTTAGTACCCCATACTGATGAGGGAGGTGAGCTGCAGGTGTGCAGGAGCAAGCCCGGGAAAGAGCAGCTCCGCCCACCTCTCTACCTGAGAGTGAGCCTGAGCAAGTGCAAGAGAAAAAAAAGATAGAGAAAAGAACCCCAGCCTGCCCCAGATCCTAACAGTTGTATATTGTATATTGTGAACATACTCAACAACACTGCTGCAAGTTTCCAAATTTCCAGAAAATGTTAAGGTTTGCACTAAGAACTGGCGTACACTGATGGTGGTGGCTGGTGGAGAGTGGGCACAATGGTGAGGAAACCAAAGAGGGAGTTGTTAAGCAGGTTGAAATGCAACTAAAAGCTATAGAAATAAATAAAGAGAGGACCTCTAACATACCTATCACTACTGCAGAATGATCTAGCAGAGAGCAGGTAGAAGATATACTGCAGGTTGGTAAGTAGTTCATGCCACCATAATTACTTGTGCCAGCCAGGAAGTTGATAAGAATTCCTACAACCAGTACTCCATACAAACAGAATCACACATAGACATACACAGAAAAAAGGGAGAACACGAGAGACGAGAGAAAGAGGGCAGACAAAAAGGAAGAAACTTGTTCTCAGTCCCAAATCATCACAGGTTGTATGGTCAGAATCAGTACACATCATACTGGGCATCCCTTTAGCATAGTCAGTCAGTCCAGTAGTTTTCAATAGGAATTCCTCAACATCTTAAATAGATGCCATGAGATTGAGAGCAAAAGTGCTCTGCAGCAGGATGCATAATTGTGGCACTGTGGAATGGCTAACTGATAACCAAGGAAATGTCAAAAAGAGAGTTGCAGACAGAAGTTTGTCTTTGAGCACGTTAACTTTTGAAAGAGTGTGATTTAAATGAAACCACAGTTTTTCCCCTAAACCAAACCAAACAGAGACAGGAAAGGTGTAAGGTATATTACAAAAAACAAACAGACAAACAAACATGTTCTGGTTGGAGGTCTATTGATTGTTCCATTAGCTATCCTACCTGTCTCCTAGTGTGGACTTCCTTAGGTTGTTGTTCTTGCCTGTTTTGGAAACACATTTTGACACTACAGTAAGTGTGAGCATGTAACAAGTTAGTTCAAGTTCAAGTTCAAGTGTACTTTATTGTCAAAAACCTATGTAACAGGGTTAGCACAGAAGTTCGAAATTGCGTTTGACCAGTCTCCAATGTGCAAGTTTAAAAACAATTAAATAGGACATTCACAATAATCTCTCTTTACACACACACACACACACACACACACACACACACACATGCACACATACACAGCTAACCTACTCGTACATGAATTACCATTCTTACTCTGACATATTCATTCACAGCATAAACACAGACAATACACACTTACATATGCGCAGTCATTCGAACACTAACATACTGATAAGACATGTGCAATACAATACAACACAATACTCTCACTCATTCACACTCTTCATTCACTCCCTCACTCCCTCACTCACTTCACTCACACACACACACACACACACACACAACACACACACACAGTGTGTAATAAGTATACTGACATGACACGCAACCACACAACCCCCCCACCCTCCTCACACACACACACACACACACACACACACACACATAGCAGCAGCAGAAGTACAATCAGTGGTCCTAGAAGTAAAGTGAAAAAGTGTACATCTGAATACAAGGTGCAAGAGTAAAATGCCAAATGGCATGGAATGTTCAAGTGTCTTTCCTCAGTGTGTTCATGAGTCTAATTGCTTGAGGAAAGAAGCTGTTACTCATTCTGCTTGTGTGGGACCGCAGGTTGCGGTACCGCTTCCCTGATGGTAGAAGGGAGAACAGTCTGTGTGCTGGATGAGTAGTGTCTTTGATGATGTTCATTGCCCTCTTGGAACAGTGTGAAGTGTACAGTTCCTGGATGGCTGGTAGGGGTGACCTGATGATCTTTTCTGCTGTCCTCACCACCCTCTGTAGCGCCTTTTTGTCTGCAGCTAGGCAGCTGCCGTGCCAAACAGAGACGCTGCTGGTCAAGATGCTCTCAATAGGAGTGATAATGTAAAACTGCTAGTAATCTTTTTAGTTTATACATACCATATGGGTATATGGGTACTTGAGCACAGCTGTGGGTTTGAGAAGCAAATAGAAAAATTGCAAAAAATGGACTTCTGAGCAAGCCTACGTATATTTCAGAGATTTGCATTTAAGCTGCCATCACATCTATTAAATACAGTCCATTTGAGTGTGAAACCTTCCAAAAGTCTATCCAGGCTGTGTTTCCCATTAATTTCCCGTGAAAAAGCTGGTATAAATTGGGTCTTGGCTACTTTCTTCTGGCTCTGACAGACAGTTAATCACATGATTGTAATTAATGAAATTACCATGCCACGATTACTGGTAATGATACTTCTCCAGTCTTTTACTGTTTTTTTTAAACATTACATGATCATGATAAAATGCATAAAGCTTTTTTTTTTTTTTTTTTTTAATTTATTACAGTATGCCGTAGATCCACAGTCTCACACACACTCACACACACACACACACACACACACACACACACACACAAAGGTAATGCTTTGAACATGAGGTGGTGCTGGACAATTATTTTGCATTCATTAGTGAACAGACTGTTCCAAGGCCTTCTGGGTTCTTGCTAAATTAGTGTTGAACAATTCCGAGATGGAAACATTGCAGGCAACAAAGATAAAGTGTTTAGCAGGCTTCAGGGCATTTTTATATTGTAATAATTAATGTTCTATGCCACCATAATGCAGGAGTGTCAGCAGCTTAATTTAAATCCTGCTCAATTTCGTCCTGACTTAATCTTCATTATTTTCCCATTGCTTGCAACATGTTTACCAGTGATTAAAATGTTACAGACCGGGGCGGGGGGGACCTTGCAAGAATGGTGATCGGTACATAAGTGACTTCTCTGTTGGTATTTTTCAAATGTGGATTTCACACATTCATAAATGAAATGCGAGGTCTGGCACGTGTTCATGTGCACAAGGACTAACTGTCAAGCAGTCATTCTTTTGGATTATTCATGAGTCTCCATTAGCACACTGGTAATTTGTAATTCTGTGTGATACACTTGAGAGGCACTAGGCAGGATTAAGGCACTGATGGTAACCAACATCAGTCAAATTCCAAATTTTCTAATTCCTCATGCTTGCGGGCAATTGGAGTAAAAATGAGTGGGTTCAGCCCATCCAGTCAGTATAATTAACGCAGCAATTACTGAAGCAATCAATTATCTGAAAAGGGATGCTCATCATTACGAACTATGTGCAGGCAGACATGATGGCAGGTTAGAGAATGATGTTCGGGCCAGAGAAACAAGATGTGATCGAAACGTGACCAAAATGTCCTGAGAACAGGTCCGTAATAATCAAAGGTTGAATTTGTCTGATTTCACATTTAACATCTTGTTTCATGCACCTCTAGATTATTTTCAGGGTGGCTGCTTTATCTTGAGATATACCAGTGGAAGTCTTGTTATGTCCCTTTTGCAGTCGTGCTCTGTGATTGGTGCTGGATCTCCTCCAGCGTGTCAGAACGGTGATCCTTCAACTTGGTTTTAATTTTCGGGAAGTGGACAAAGTTGTGGGAAGCCATATCCAGGTACTGAGGAAGGATTTTGTTTGTGCAGCCAAAAATTTTTAATGTGCTCCGAGCTGGCACTAGATAGCAGGCTGACGTACACCGCAGTTTAGCTCATTTCCTCCAGATACTCTCCCTCAGACACCTGTAACCATGCTACAGTAGAACTTTGCACTGACAATCACACCCTATGCAGGAACTCATAGTTAAGAAATGTTGAGAAAATGCAATGCATTGTCCCTGTCTTAGTCCTCACTTGGCTGTGAAATTTGGCTCAGTCTGAAACAGACTATGACAGTCTATGATGAAATTGGAGTGTGCAGTGCAAGTGGTAGGAATGGGAGAGATCTAAAAATACAGGCCAATTTTAATCACATAATGCTTTTGTTTTTTTAAAAGAACTTGTTATCAAAACTTTAGAAATCCATCCAGAGTTTTCCTGGTAAAGGACCACTTGTGGTGAGTAATGACCACCAGCTCCATGAAAATGACCACTACAACTGGGAACTAGTAGTGTGATATTGATTGAATGTCCCCCAAAACATGAAACAAGAATACTTGTTCACTTAGGCAGAGAATGTATTCATCCATCCATTTTCTGCCCTTTATCAAGTCACAGGGACAGTAGATGCGCAGACCTCCCCTCCGTCAGCCACATCCTCAGTTTTTCTGGAGGGGACAGTGAAGTGATCCCAAGCAGGCTAAGAGATGCAATCTCTCCTGCATTTCCTGGATCTGCCCTGAGGTCTCCTCCAGTTGAACATGCATGAAACACCTCATTTAGGAGGCGTCCAGGAGGCCAAAAATCACCTCAGCTGGCTCTTGTCGATGTGAAGAAGTGATGACTCTACACTGAGCCACTCCTGAATGACTGAGCTCCTGAACTCATTCGGGTGAAGATAATTTCCACCACTTGTATCTGTGATTTAATTTTTTTGGTTACTAGCCACAGTTTGTGACCATAGATGAGGAAGCATAGCTCAGCCAGTAAATCCGCAGCTTTGCTTACATGCTCAGCTTTCTCATTACTGCAGATGCTGCACCAATCTGTCTGTAAATCTCCTGCTCCCTTCTTCCTCATGACCAAGAATGCAACATACTTGAACTCCTCCACTCAGGGCAGTATCTCACTATATCACTGACCTTTTGAAACTGAGAACCTCAGACTTGGAGGTGACAGTTATCATCACTGCTACTCTGGTTTAAATAAGAGATTAAATATGAGATTTGCAGATTATTGTATTCTATTTTTATTTGCATGTTAAATAGCTTCCAAACTTTTTTGGAATTGTGGTTGTAGCTCACCTGCGCACGCAAACCCCTCCACCACAATAAGGTGCTGATTTAATGAGAGGGAAGAAGGCATTTTATGCAAACTGGGGAGACTATCATCCAAAATCTGGCCAATGAAATGTTTAAAAAACACAAAGAAAAATTGGCAAAAGAGATGTTTTGCCTTTACCAACTGTGGGAAAATACAGTGCTTCCTGCAAAAGAAAAAGGTATGCCACTCTTCTTCCAACGCTCTTCTTATCAAAAACAAAGTTTGGTAGCATTGCTTGACAAATGACTGGGAATGCCGATACAACAAAACAAGCAGCAAGAAGGGGTGCTGCACAAAATGCAAAAAGTTATTGTTTTTTTGTCAGTTGCATTGTTCCATGACTGGTTGGATGCTTCTAGTTTGAGAAAACTTTTTTCATTACTGGGATGTAAATGAACCCTCATCGTACCGACTGGGGTCTGTGCAGACTCCAGAGGTATATTTTTTTGTCAATTAATTATTATTATTTTTTTTGTCAATTAATTTGTTTCTAATCATTTCACACCATTGATTTCTTTTTCTACTTTGATTAGTGCTTTTTAAAAATATAAATGTTTTAGGGTCTCAGGGGAGCCCAATCAAAGCACACAATTCCACCTATGCATTTTCAATAAACTGAACTGTTTATTCACTTAATGTTTGCACTGATTCATACAATATCAAAGGGTATACTCTGTGAGTGATTTTAAAGAATAAAGACTCAGATACCATCATTGAATTCATCATCTGGATTGGGAACCTCCCAGACTGGAAGTTCTCAGACTGTTTGAGATGTTGCCAGATCTACCTGACACAGCTGGGACGTGCCCTGGTCATGCCACACATGAAAAGGGGAACTGATGCTGCTGCACTTCAAGGCAGGTGGCAGTTATCTGATATGATTCAGTGTGACTGGTTTTAGTGAAGAACTACTACTACAGACCAGAGCTTATTTCAATAACATTAGTTATCACAGAAATTGGGTTGAAGTTGCAATTAGTTGACCTATCACGATCTTGTCTGAAAGAAGGGTACGTTTACAAAGGCTATAAGTCTGTTTAAGTCTTGGGTTTCTTATGGTAATTACAATGTGGCTAACAGAATTAAAATGATTAAAATGATTCTTCATATAAAGCATCCATTTACACATTCAGTTAGTCCCCCGTCCCTGCCCTTCAAAAAAAAAAGTAATATTTTTTGAATTATCTAAAGAGTCAAAGTAAGTTGATACATCCACTATATATTTCACAGTCTTTTGGCAGGCTTATTTAAAGCTGTGACTGAGTGACCAGATTTAGCCCAGAGTACAGTGTCCATGGACATCTGGTGCTAGGGGAAATAACTATTACAGATAAGGTTGTTGTGGGGGCTCAAAAGTGCAACCGACTTGCATCTTTTAATGTCGATGCATTTCCTTCACATTTAGATTTAGTGTAGAGTCGTTTGATAACCCAGAAAAACAATATCAGTTCTATTAATTAGAGTTGGCTACCATACTGTCACAGTTTTGCCATGGTTTGAAAAAAATAATCTTTTCAATTTCTGTCAAGAGAACACAAGATATCAGCAAGAATAATAAAAAGCAGATATTTTTACCTAAAATAAACCCAGGCCTCATCTAATCTCAACATTTGAACATTGCAGTTTTTGAATAGCCTGACTGTTGCATTTATCAGTAACCTATCCATCATTTTCAGTGCAGAAAATATTCCATCTAAATTATGATCTCTTTCCAACATTGTGGACTGCACAGCCTGTGCTCTCAAGGACCTTTTGCACAGTGGTGTCAGATTTTAATCTTTGTGGCTTTGAAGGTGACTCGTTTAACTCCTAGTCAGGGCTAATCTGTCTGGATTTTGTCAAATGTTAGAACAGCCTGTATCCTAAGATAAGGGCTAGTCAGGGCAGGAAGTGACTCTAGCAGTCTGCTTTCAGAGGATTTGGAGGCTGAGCCACTGTGGTTCAGGGAAGACTTTCACACATAACAGTGGGGAGAAAATAATTCCCAAAAATCAGCAGCACATCTATTGCTTCCGAGCACAATCCTTTAACAAGAAATGCAGTTGAGCTGAAACACCACCAGGGTTTTTTTTCAAGACGTTCATTGTGGTCTTATGTTATAGAGCAGCCCCAGACTTTCATTCTGCTGTAATTGCACATTCCAGTTTCAAGTTGTGTCTTTTAGGGGAAGAACTCATGTTCTGCTGTTATCAGAAAATTAGAAGCCAAGAACTGCGTGGGAGTCAAAGATAAATCCACAAAGCATTCTCTCCTTTTTACTAGCATAATGCCAATGCCAGATGAATGTAAAACCACCCGGCATCAATAGATTAAGCTTAGCAAAGTTGCTATAAGGGTCCACACCAAAAGCAAAGAAACATTCAATAGAGAAAAATAATGATTTTGCATCTTTAGTGTACTTTTCTGAGTTTTGAAATGTGCTGCAAATGATGTCTTTGCCAAAAATGAGGAACTTTATGGAGTTTGGATTTCAAATTCAAGAGCTTCAAAGTCTTTGTCAGATTGTGGTTGCTAATTAATCTTGTCAAAAATAGAAATGGGAATCTGATTTTTAGACTGTCTATAAAGTATTGTTATGAGTCATATGCTGATTCAAAAGCTTTTCACTAGACGTCTCCTTGTGGGGAAACAAGAAACACACAATATAAAATGAAAGATTTCTTTGGATGAATATTGTGATTTGATGCCATGCCAGGCACTGTACTGTACTGGCAGTGTCAGATAAATACTGTCCATGCACACACAGACACACAAACACGTCTTACTAACTACAGAGTCTTCTGCAGTATTTGGTCCTTCAAAGTTCCTCCAAGTCCAGAATAGCTCCAACCACCAGCTAATGAGCAGTACCACCATAAGCAAGCAGCTGGCTTTAACACCAACTGTCTCTGCCATGGACCTGCACACACATAGTCATAGTTACGAAATACACCTACATGAGCAGAATCCTGACATGTATGCACTCTCTTTGCAGGTAAAACACACACACACACACACATTTACACATTCTCTCACAAACACATATCTTATGTTTTATCTTTTGTGGTGTACTTTATTTCAGTCAATTTACCATATATGACTGACAGAAACACTGCAGCCTTAAGGCTGTTAAATTAAGTTGGGGTATTGATTTCCAGGCACACATAGCACAGTGGTACAAAGGTTAGCACTGTTGCCTCACAGGAAGGTTCGTGGTTTGAAGCTCATGGTTGATGGAGTAAATGGCTAATAGGTCCCTTCTGGGTGGCATTTGCATGTCCTGGTTTTGCCTCCACTGGTTTGTTCTGGAGAACCTGGCTCCCAAAGACGTACATATTGAGTTAAAGGATTTTTTTTTTTTTTTTTTTCTGGCTCCGCCGCCAGAGATTTTTTCTCATGTGTAATGTCTTTGCTTATATTAGTAAACAATAAGATTTGTGAGGTTCTTATATATAAAATGAAGAAATGACCTGTTTTGCAAGTATCTATATGACTCTACATTATAATCAATCCAGTATTTTTTGGCCACTTAAAACATCATATTTGATGGAATTTCTGCTGCCCTCTTGCCCAGATCTCTCTGAAAAAAGACATTTTCAGTGTCAAATATCATAGGCAAAAAGTAATCGCAGCTTCTACCAGGAGTGTTTTTTCTCAATCAAAATGACTTGATGTTATTGACAAGAGATCTGTTTGACATATGGTTAGAAAATGCTACGCCAAAAAGTCATTTACAACAATTTAAATACAGCCAGTCATTTTTTTGGACAATACTGGAAATCACTTTTTGGCACACCGGTTTCTCAGTGAGCTGCAATGCTTAAACTACTTGAAGTCACATGATCCAATTTTGCATACCGATTGGTTCTAGGGATGTAGAGGCTTCTGCGGGCAATGGGACGTGGCGTTTAGAGACGAGTGAGTGGTGGTCAGTAAGACTAGAAAACCACCGCCAATCATGAGTTAGCTTGCTTTTTTCTATACAGCCAATCTCATTGCCATTCTCTCATCTTATTAAAAGAGCATTAATCAAAGAAAATATGTTTACTAATCCCTCACTAATATCAGTGGCCTGGTAAATGTTTGTCAGTAAACACAGTATTGGTTTTTATTTGTCATTGTACAAACATGCATGTCAGTGACAAGAATCCTTTTATGTCTTCACTTTTTTTATTTCCTTTTTGGGGTATGAGGTCTTTTCTCTCCCCAGCTCTCTCTCAGCCTCAGATGATGTAAAGGCCGTCTGGGAGAGCAGAGAGGGTGCATGCATGGAGTGCTAATTCCCGAGTGACAAAGCTCCTCTTCAAATGCGTGAACTCATCACTGGGAGAAAAGGAAAAAAGTAGTTCCCATCTTCTTTTCAATTCCCCTTATAATGAAAAAAATTTACACCTGAAAATGGAGGCTTTCTGCATAAGCAGGGTGAAAAGCAGCTAATGTGAATGAATGAGGTGAGAATGTGTGTTTGTGCCTGTTTGTGTGGTGTGTAACACAGCACACACTGGGGGTTGCTCATTTTGACTCTGCATTTAAAAAAGGCAAGAATTTCTGGCAAATGTAAAGGGCAAACCAAATGGCAGAGGAGTTCATGGTTGCAGACTGATAACACTACAATTAATATAAATACAACTGCTTATGCTTCCCTTATTAGAATAGAAACTAAGTAGTGCTTTGTATTAGATATTCAAAAAGTAAATCCTCAGCTATTTGTATTTGCTGTATATATTTTTTTTTAATTATGTAAAATCACGTTTGGATCCTGATCCCTGGAGGGATTTCATAATTCCAAATTGTGCTCTTCAAAGCTTGAAAAGGATAAACAAGGCTTACTTAGGCTAAAGGTTAGTAGATTTTATTTGCTGTTGCCAAAAAACATCTCCTACACAATCGGCTTATTTATTAAATAATTTAGGATTTGTCCATGGTTACACAGATGGAAAAAAATAATAAATAAATTTCAATTTTGTTGTCTCTTTTGTGTTCATAAGCCTTGAAAGAGAGCTCGTATGGATGTCCTCATTAGGATAGAGATTTGTGCCACTGTGCATGACTATACCCTGGTAAATGCAGTCAAAAAAAAAAAAAAAAAAAAAAATATATATATATATAATTTTTTTTTTTTTTAATTACTAAAATTGGACCTAAAATTAAAAAAAAAAGAAATGTGATGTGATGTGCAATATATTTTTAGTATTGTTTATCAATATTTTTAAATTATATTGTATGATACATATGCTACTTGTAGCAGCATGGTGGTGTGAGGTTAGCACTTAGCTTCATGGCAACAGTGTCCTACATTTGCATCCCCTTGCTGGCTGTGGCCTTTCTGTGTGGATTGTGTATGTTTCCCCATGTTCCATATGTTCGTATATCCGTATGTATGTTAGAAGCACTCCTGCTTCCTCCCAGGTCAAAGACATGCATGTTAGATTAACTGGTTACTATAAATTTAGATTGGAATGATTGTGAATGTCTCTCTCTCTCTGTTAGCCTTGCAATAGACTAGCAACCTGTGTAGTACCCTGCCTTTCACCCTATGAAATCTAGGATAGGCTAAATTGAATTGGATAAGTGCAGTGTTGGGGTCATTACTGAATAAAGGTAATGTATTACACATTACCCATTAAGTTTTTTAAAGTAATGAATCGTGTTACTTGCCAGAGAAAGTTGCTTGCTTTTGCATTACTCCATAACGCATAATTATGTTACAATATATTGTCCCATAATAGCCAGTTCACAATAAAAACTTGAGGCAACTGTCACACATGCTGACACAAATCCTTATTCTAATGAGGACATAGATACAATCTTTCTTTTAATGTTTCTGTAAGAACAGAAAACTGACAAACAAAAAAAGCAAAACTGAAAACGAGCTCAAAGGGACTTCAAAGTGATTCCCAGAGCTGTTCTACTGTAGAAACTTATACAGATAGAAATAGAGGCTACAAAGCTACAAGCCCGACTGCTCATCACTACCTTTTGAAGATCAAGCTCCGGCTGCTGAACTGGGGTCAGCATACACTCAGCTTTAACATCGCTCTGGGTTCTCCACTAGCTTTGTGTTAGCATGCTGTCTGTGCAGATGCTTGCAAAGGACTAGGGTTGTGTTTGCAGTTTACCAACACACTCATGTCCTGTCGTAGACACAGATCAAATTTCAAATGGACTACAGCTCTTTACAAACTGTTGTAGCTATTACCTCATAGTTTTCCCCTTTGGTAATAATTTCTGGTTATCAGCAATCACTTGCAAATTCTAATTTGGTGGAAGAACCATGGATTGCAGTACTGTGTACATCACTTTTTACTGTGGGTCACTTGCAGAGCACACACTTTACAGCGCCTGTTGGCTGTGGCAAGATAATATACACTTGTTATTGGATGTAGTAGACATCATTTTGCAGTAGCTTCCTGGAATTCAACAACACTGCCTTGGCATAGTGATTCAATTATGTTTTACCATTTTTTATTATTATTATTATTTTTTTGTAACTGCTGCAATAACTACAAACAATTTGGGGCTATAAAGAAAATGAATAATATTTGTTTATATAATTTGCAAGGAAAAAAACTTGCATACATTAGGTGACAATTATTGATAGTTGTTCATAAAAACTGCTGCATACTCCTTTGGGTAATGTTGCTTGGTACAACTTCTTTTAATGTGAAGTAGCATTCAAATTACCTTTAATATTACCATAATCCCAAACGGTATAGCTACATAAAAGGATGTGCTTTCAATGCATTTTTCAGCTGTCTAATATCAATAATTTGCTTTTACAATTAATGACAGCTGCATGTGAAAATAAAGTTTCCTTGTTATTTTGATAAAATATGTAGTCCTGATAATATGATGGTACCTGGACCTGTCTGTCAGTTGTTGCAGTTGTTTGACAACTTGACAATCTGCTTCAGTCTACTTCTTGATGAGTATTGCTGGGAAGCTGAGGAAGTGCAGTGTCAAGTTTTGAAGTCTTTAAATGAGCAGTGAGTTATGATTGTGATTATATTACAAATTTCCAAGTACACAGAGACAGCTCAACTGTATCAACATAGACAGATTTCAGATTCAAAGTGACATTTTGTCATTGACGAAGTGAAAGCACATACAGTAACACTGTTGATGTAGGGCTTAAGATTCAGCTGTCTCACTGTTATCTCTGTTGCTTCCTCTCTGTTATATTTTCTTCCAGCCAGGAAGAAGTTTCACTTTACTCCAGACTTAAAAGGGAGGATGGAAAGAGTCCAATTACTATACCTGCCTGCAATGGCTATTCACATTTCCTCCTGCTCCCCCCGGCTAGGAGAAAGCTGCATCGATTCAGACAGATAAGGTGCTTGACAAAATGGGAGAAAGACATAATTCCATTTGTCTTGGTCTAGTCCATCCCACGTGAGGTGTAAGTGTTGCTGCTGTCAGCTCTGCTCTACACCTGTTTGGAGAAGATAAAATCGCATCTCCTGACAGCTGCCCTTTAATCACTTCTGCTAGAGCCAGACAGAATTGTGTGCCACTGGTGTACAGTAATCATGCTGCCACAAATGTTGCCACTCCCTCATAACTTTGCTGAAGGCTTCAATAAGTGACTCAAAAATAATAAAAAACAAATACACATACAATACAATAAATTAATAACAAATTAATAACAAAAACAAACAAATCTACAAAAACATGCAATCCAATTGAGAAAGAGCTGCCTACTCAATTATATTCTTCCATTTACTATGATCCTGTTCATCTAGTTTGGGCCTGTTTGTTCCTAACTGCATCCATCAGTTTTCACATTTCTGTACCAGGTGAGTTGTTGGAGAAGGTGAAGATTTACCCACTTGTGGTTGCCTGGATACTGTTCCATTTACTGTATTGCTATATTTAGCTTTGCTATCCGAAATGAAAGACAAAAGCAACGCCACAGGTGATCTCACCTGATAACCTAATAAGTCTGCAAGTCATTTTTCTTTTATATCATTTAACATTGTGGACTCTAGTAATGTTCATTGAGCTGTCACCCATCATCTTTGAGCTAGCTATGCAAGTGATGTTTTAAGCTAGCATTTAAACACTGGCATGGTGACAATGATATGATGTACAAACATGCTAATCTAAGTGCCAGTGGCTCAAAGTGCATTTTGGGAGCAGATTTCCATGACAAACAAAAAGTTCTCTTTGTCAAGTTTATACTGGAACATGTCCATGTTAAATGATGGTAAACTACACCTTTTGCAAGGTTGCCTGTTCTTAGACAGCTAGAATCAAATTTTCACATGAAACATGAGCTTTTGGAAATGTTTTATTTTAGTGTTAACCATGATAACCAATGCATTCCTGTGCCAGTCAAAACATGCAATCTCTCTGGCTAGTCTCCTCCCAGTTGAACATGCCCATAAACACCTCAGAACATTCCCAGGAGGCATCCTAGTCACATGCTGAAATCTCCTCAACAGGCTGCTTTTGATGTGGAGAAGCAGCAGCTCTGCTTTGAACTCCTTCAGAATGACTGAGCTCCTCACCCTAATTCTGAGGGAGACACCCTTATTTCTGGGGAAAGCATATTTCTGCTCTCACTCACTACTGACAGCTTGTGGCCATAACTGATAGTGGGAATGTAGCTAAACCAATAATTTGAGCGCTAATCCTTCACTGAGGGCTTGCTTCAGAGTGACCTGGTACAGTATCCGCATCACCGCAGATGTTCCGACAGTCAACCTGTCAATTTCCTGTTCCACTCTTCCCCCTCTCATGAACAAGACTTAAATGGCCACCTTAATACATTGGAACGGGTTGTATGTCCAAGGGATCTCGGGAGCTCTGTCAACCTGGCCCTGATATGGTCTTCCAAGGTGCTTGGGAATGTTACATATGTGGTGTTCCAGACACAGAAGCATTGAACCCATAGAGTAAAGAGGGTTTTGAGTTAATGTTGTAGTGACGGTGCTCCTGTGTGGTGGAGGTTGGTTGTATTGTTAAGTTGTAGTTGGAAGAAAATAACCAGTCGCCACAGGAGGGCGCTTTGGGGTAGAGAACCGCCTGTGTGAAAAAAACAATAAATCATGGTTGCTGTGTGAAACTTCCAGTTGTCTGCTTGAAAAGTGTTTATGGGATCCAATATCATACACAACAACATAAAGTTTCTTTTTTTTATTGGTGGCTCCACTGGAAGGATAGCCTCAGAACTGGAGTGATAATATGACCATATGTGTGTGGTTGCCCTGTTCTCTTTGGTATTAAATAAGTCATTCCCAGCTCATGTCTAAGACGCTTTCTTCATTTGGTCTCATTAAAATCTAGATAACTCAAGGTGAATTGGAACTGGGTGAAAGGCTGGATTAACTGCCAAAGGACGCTTGTGAAAATAAGAATAATGAATATCAGGGCCACATCACAGAACCAGGCCTGGGGAAGAGGCTCACTGAGAAGTGCCTGTTGTCGACAGGCACTTACCAGTGTGTAAACTATGGGGCCCTGTCATGTTCATTCCTAATTATTTACATGGGTCCAGTGCTTTGTAGACTGGACAGTGAGAATTCAAGGCCTTTTTAATACCCAGTCTGATACCCAGCTGTCCAAACTGGCTTTACAGAACCCTGACATGTAGGAATTTTGATGGAAGTGGATCTTGTAGCAAGATACTGATATGAAACATAATACACACCTGCTGAAGAAGTATTTTGTTCAGAAAGAAAAAAAATGTCTTAGAATGGCCTTCCCAACACTCTGATCTGAACACCCACAGACAACCTATCGGCCATGGAGAAAAAAAAGAAAAATGTCAGTTAATTTTTTTGCTGTAGTGTGGGTGAAGTAAATTGGCAGAAATGTAGAGGAAACCACAGATAATAAAAAAAGTTGATTCTATGCCCAGACATTGTTAATTAATTCTGCAAGCTTACTGTGATCTTTGGTGAAGCCACTATTGGGTGTCCAAATAGCTATTGTTTTATCATTCAAACCCTAACAAACTTCTTTTGCTTTGGATATTTTGCTTGACAGATTTACTTGTGAAGATTATTATAATTGAATAATTATTGTTATCTTGGTACATCTATACCAAATTTAACAGAAAGCTGCCCAACAGATGTCAAAAAATTTCACAAAACAATCTATGTTGGTGGTAGATGAAAAGCCAAAGGATCAATATTGGCACCATAAATGGCTGTAATTGTTAAAATGCGTTCATCTCTAGACAAAATTTCTTGAATTTTTGCAAAAATTTGAATGCTAGTAACACTAATCTGCAATATTGCAAGAGTTATTGGCACTTGCAGTATCATCAGAGAAATGCAATTAGCCTCTCAATTACTGCTCTGATAAAACATTTTCTGTGCCTGCCAATTCAAACATTTTATTCAAGTATGTGGACCAGAATCAGAGTTTCTATAGAAACATAACCTTGAGTATAAATACCAGAATCATCAGATAATATCACTTAAGAAATGTGTCATTTTGTCTCCCTGCCTTTCTGTTGATCATTTGTCCATCAATCTGTCTACTTGCATAAGTTAAAAAATACAGTTAGAAACCTTTTGAGAAAGGAACTGAATTAGTTTCCTATCAAGTTTCTAACTGATTCAAGTTTATAAGAATCGTATCCAGTTCCTTTCTACAAGGCTCCAAGTTCCCCATATTTTTTGATTTATGACATAATAAATCACTCAGAGAGGCAGTTCTCTCTCCCTCAGTCATAAAAAGTCAAGTAATTTCTGAATGGCAGCGAAAGGAAACTGGCTTTAGAAGTCAGATAGAATGAGAACAACAGTCCAAAACAATGCCCTTCAATATTTCATAATTTTCAAATATACCATTTCTTTTTTGTAAAAAATGGCATTTTGACCTTAGGTAGATTAAATGTGCATATGCTGAATCAAAATTCATCAGGAACAAATTTGTGTTAAACTATTTTATCAGTTTAGTCAGGACCACTGCAGTCAACAGAAGATCCAACTTTCCATCTGAAGCAATTTATATTTGTTGCATGGTATTTTTTTGGGATTTCCCTGCCCTTTCAGGCATACAGAACAGTGCAGAGCAGAGCAGGCATTAATAACAATAAATAAAGCATCCAACAAGGTAAGGATAGGCTTGTGACTTGAGAATGTGCAGCAAATGTGGGTAGTCTAAAACAGCTTATGTATTAGACATGAGTATGCAGGTGAGCTGGATTTTGTGGTCTTCCTGAACTAACGCTATGTTTCACACAAGGAATTAGTCAAGTTGTTTGTATTCAACCTGTTAATATGGATATGCAGGCAGAATAAGATTATCAGGTATGTTTCTTTGAGTTCCGTGAGATCTTTAACTCTTACCACCGACAGATCTTCGATAGCATTCCCAGACACTCTGAGGAGTCCAAATGGACCATGTTGTACACCTCTATTGATGAGGCTGCTGCATGGAGCTATGGCTGCAAGGTGGTTGGTGCCTATCATGGTGGTAATCTCCAAACCAGATGGTGGACACCGGAGGTGAAGGGAGCCATCAAGCTGAAGAAGGATTCCTATCAGGCTTGATTAGCCTGTGCGACTTCACAGGCAGCTGATGAGTACCAGCAGACCAAGTGGAATGTTGCTCTGGCAGTGGCTGAAGCAAAATTTGTGTGTGGGAGGAGTTCAGTGAGGCCATAGAGAAAGACTTTCCGACTGCCTCGAAATGATTCTGGCAAACTGTCAGGTGACTAGGAGGGGAAAGCGGTACTCTACTCACATGGTGTATGGTGCAGTTGGGGTGCTGCTGACGTCAACTTCGGACAAAGTTGGATGGTAGAAGGAATACTTTGAGGACCTCCTTAATCCCACTGACATGCCTTCAGCAGAGAAGTCTGGGGACAAGAGATATGATCCGCCCATCACTGGGTGGTGAGGTCACTGAAGTAGCTAAACAACTCCTATATGGCAGGTGGCTGAGCCTTGCCCTGAGTTCCTGAAGGCTCTGGATGTTGCAGAGCTGTCTTGCTTGAGATGCCTCTGCAACATCACTTGGAGATCTGGGGCATTGCCACTCAATTAGCAAACTGAGGTGGTGGTTCCCATCTTCAATAAGAGTGTGCTCCAACTATTGGGGGATTACACTCCTCAACCTCTCCGGGATGGTCTAAAGGAGAGTTTGTCTGTTAGTCAAACATCAGATTCAAGAGGAACAATGTGGTTTTCGTCGTGGTCACAGAACACTGGACCAGCTCCAGTGTATAGAGTGCCTGGACCATTGTTATGGCCCATTCAGTCCCTGTATAACTGCAGAGAGAGCTTGGTCCACATTGCCAGTAATAAGTTGGACTCATTTCTGATGGGTATTGGACTCAACCAGGGTTGCTCTTCGTCACCGATTCTGTTCATAACTCTTATGGAAATAATTTCTAGGTGTAGCCAAATGGTAGCCTCAGCATCTTATCTCTGCTTTTTGAGGATGATGTAGTCCTGTTGGCTTCGTCCGATGGTGGCCTCCAGATCATACTGAAGCAGTTCGCAGTCAAGTGAAGCAGTGGGAATGAGAATTAGAAACTCTAAGTTTGAGGCTATTGTCCTCAGCCAGAAAAGGATGGGATGCCAACTTTGGGTCAGAGATGAGTTGCTGCCCCAACTGGAGGAGTTTGAGTATCTCAGGGTCTTGTTCACGAGTGAGGGAAGACATTGGGGCTGTGGCTGCAGTGATGCAGAAGCTGCACTGGCCCATTGTGGTGAAGAGAGAGCTGAGCGTAAAAGCTGTCAATTTACCGGGTGATCTATATCCCTACCCTCACCTATGGTCACAAGCTTTGGGTAGTGACTGAAAGAAATAGACTGTGTAGAGACTGTGTGAAGAGTACAGTTATTCAAGAGGGGCTCAGAGTAGAGCTGCTACCCCTCCATATCTCGAAAAAAGCCAGTTGAGATGGTTCAAGCATCTGACTAGGATGTCTCCTGGGTGCCTCTTGGGTGAGGTGTTCTGGTCATGTCCTATTGGGAAGAGGCCCCAGAGACCCAGATAAGCTGGGGGAGGATAAGGATGGATTCTTTGAGTTCTGACACATTTTGTTTCTCGTTAGATATAATGTAACAGACTCCATTTTCACCAAATTCCAACTTAAAAACATCACTAAGGAAAAAAAAAAAATTTTTTTTAACAACTTCCACAGAGTCTGTTGTCTGTGAACGTGCTTAGAACTAATGATAATTGCTTTTCTGGCCAGTAAATGCTGCGTGCTCTCATGCCCCCAAAATGAAATAAAAAAATAAGAACTGTAATGTCAGTGCTTTCGTCTTACTTGTGCTGGAGGAGGAAATAAGTACTAAGAAGACTGAGATTCTTATCAATTAATTTATCTTGCTCAGTATGAAAAATTCCAGTAGGAATCAGTAATTATATACAATCCACAATTCACTCTTCACTCTGTGTGAGTTGGTGAGATGGCCTTATTTCAGTAGGATATGATAACACTGCCAGAAGACAGAAGAACTGAGAGTTCTTTCACCACCCTTTTAAGTTGTGTTGAAAAGAAATAAGAAAAAGTGTATTTTCAAACAAATATCACCATGCTATGCATTTTCGCTGTGGTGGAAATCCCAAATGTATGTATTATAAAAGGGAAATTTGGTCTCTGATTTAAGATTTTAACAGATAATGGAAATGCATTCTCAGCAGCTGTAAATGCAACTCTCTTAGGTTAAGATAGAAAAGGGAAGAAAACACAGAATTATTGCAGTGTCAGGCCAGCTTTAAATGGTTATTGATTATTTCCACCCATTTCTAATTTATTCAAGTTTTATTTTCTTTCTCCCTGTTATCAAATAAAGGCTTCACAATGTGATGTTAAGAAATGCATCCCCCCTGCAGTAGGAGATGAAACTGGTGATGACATTTGTTCTTGTGATGGAACCCTCTAATGGCTTCATTTCCTCTGGCTTTATGCAGCTCAAGAAGAAGATGATGATGGTTTTGATAGATAGTTCAATAAAATTTGAGAGTCATGTCAAACTGGGTTCAGACATCATTTGAACTGAACAGCCAGAAAAAAAGACTTTGATGTATTTTTTTTCCTTTGAAATATTGCAGTTAATGCCATCAACCACCCAGCTGAGTCTCTCCTAAGTAAACTCCCACCCTCTGTAATGTGTAATACCTTGGTGATTTTACTTTAAAGTATTTATTAGATGATGTGGCTTTTAAATTTAAAGATTTGGGAAGGACTCTCAGTAGGAGCCATCAAAGATTCCATTGGATCCAAGTGGGATTACCTCTTTTATTTATGTTTTGCTCCCCAAGACAAAAAGAAGGTTGTACCATCAGATAGATGTTTGTGCAGGAAACTGGTAAAAAAAAAAAAAAAAAAAAAAAAAAAGTAGGCAAGGTGGAATACAAATGGTCAACTGAGACCGAAAATAACAATATGGGGAGAACCACATATACTGAATAAAATACACCAATGTAAATTAATACAGTATTTCACAATAATAAATTCTCATAGTAATGCTTTTGAGTGTTTATGTTATAATAACATCATATGGTTAACATACAATCCAAAATGTACAGAAAGATCATCAAAACCTGCGTTTTTAAATTGCATATAATGAGTGCCACAACAACATTATCACTACCCAGCTGTTTTTGTTTTATTCTGTAAAAACACTGTCCATATTGTGGGTACATTCTCAGTAAGTATTTACTGACAGACTGCAACCTCTACATGTCGCTACAAAGCACCAGCCTCAAAGGCTGAAAAATGAAGCCAATGCAGTTCTGCCAAAAAACCGCAGTTCCTGGATTCCCCACTTAAAGCTGCTTCCAGAAGCATGTCAGTTCAAATCAACTTGCATGTTAACTTTACAGCATTACAAAGCATGTTTACTCCCTGGTGTAAAATAGTTTAACAGTAACACTGTTGTGGTTAGTTTTATAATAATTCACCAGTTTGAATAATGACAATGATAAAAATTGACAGGTGTACTGACAGGCAGCTGTAGCCAGTTGTTGTCTTCTATGCTAATTCCAGGCCTTGGACTAGACCTCTTGACAATGCTTATGGTGTTGATGCCTTTGAGAGCATTTTCGGGTGAATTATCTAACAAACAATAAAGCATATTGGGGCAAACCATTAAACAAGTGTTGAATGAAATTCTCGTATTTGATTCGACTGTTTATTTCTTATTAGATAGAATAGAATGAATAGAATGTCTTTATTGTCATTATACAGGATGTACAATGAGATTGGAGATCTCATTGGATGAGATTGGATGTACAGTTTATGGATGTGAATGGTTTATCAAGTTTGCTAGCATTAGCTGCAAAAACTTTACATTTAATCCTCTTGTCCAAATATGGTCATTTGTGACTCAGAGAAATATATAATACAGTGTCCAAAAATCAGTGACACAGAGGTGACATAGAGTGTCTCTTTTACATACATTCTTGGGTCTCTACTAAAGGCTACTAGCATTTAGCCAAGATGAAAAACAGCAGTCTCCTTTGAAACTGTATTCTTTTTTTGCAGTCAATTTTACATCAAATGCTAGCATTTAATTGTAATGAATGTTGGGATAATTAATCTAAAAATTAATGACAACTAAATGCCTCATGTTCCCAAGAGGCATTTAGTTTTAATCAGTGTTGGGCTCTTTAATCAGAAAATTATTACATAAAAATGGTGTGTTACTTTTCTAAACATCTGCATATGCTGTCACCTCGTGTTTGTAAGAAACAGGTCAAACACAACATTACAACAAATACTTTGAGTTTGTGACATGATCAGGGGCAACAAAAACATGAAAAAAGAATGTATTTTGAAATCCTAATGTAATGTAATAATGCTTTGCAAAGAGTTTTAAAACCAAATAAGCTCAGGTCCTGTTTACACAAGAATGTTTTCACGAGAAACGGTAATTTTTGATGTATTTTGGCCTCCCATTTACATGAAAATGGCATTTCCAGTCCCTGAAAACACAACTGGTTCCAGAGTGGCGGGTTTTTGTGACACCTAATTTGCTGTCTCCATGTAAATGCCAAAAACGCTACTATTTGAAAGGGGTGGGGGGTGTGGGTGGTTACATGCGCACTATGCTTGCGACTCCTATACACACGCATGGGAACTACAGTGTTTTCAACGTCTTGTATGTCAGCTTGATTGAAAGCATCCTTACATTCAATATCTCATGGTAACCTGACCATGGCAAATAGGAAGAAATTGGGTAGGATTATTAGAACTGCTGAAAAAGTCATTGGTTGACAACAAATTTCATTAGATATGTTGTTTCACCGTGCTGTCATAAGGAAAGCCCAGTCTATTGTTGCTAACCAAGAGCACTCTTTTTATTCTGATTTTGAATTAATGCCCTCAGAATGACGTTATAGGATGCCCTCAGCAAGTAAAAAGGTGGATAACGGATCATTTGTGCCAAATGCAATTAGTATACTGAATAATAAGATGTTGTGATGTGTTTTAATAGTTTTATTGAAGTTTTATGTATGTATATGTATGAATGTGTGTTGATGATTATCATCAGTTGGTGAACCCAAGACAATTTTCCACCGATGTGGACAATAAAGTTATTCTATTCTATTCTAACCTCAGCAGCATCATTCTGGATCATACTGTTGTAAACATAAGAGGGTGTCACAACCAGACAGGAGAACAGATCAACTTCTACTATGAAATTAGTTTATTACCATCAACCAATGAGGGGCTCAAAGAGGAAAGTTAATGACAAAGACAGATTGAGGTGAGGACTTCCATTCAAGCACAGCTGAATCTTTGACCACATCTGTATTGATTTCATTCCTTGATAGTTGCCACAAGATGGCTGATAGATAGTGAAGGATACACTTCATTAGCACAGAGTGTCTCTTTACCAGCCACCTCCTTATTCTCTGGTGCTTTTTGTGTGGCCATGTCAATAAGTGTGCCATCACAAGAGAACAAGACCCTGTTAACCTTGAATTCTCTATACTCACTTCATCCAACAATGGAGAGATAAGTCATGGTATTGTAGAGGAAAGAAAATAGGGGACGGAAGACTAAAGAGGTCTGCAAGCTAATGGGGAAATCTCACTTTGGAATATAATGTATTTTTGCAGCTGATCCTCCAAGCAGGAATTTTAGGACTTCTTTCTATGAAAGATTTTACTGCCACATTTTGAATTATTTATTTGACCTGAACATCTACAATCCCAGTTCCAAAAAAGTTGGGTCACTGTGTAAAATGTAAATAATAATAATAATAATAATAATAATAATAATAATAATAAAAATAAAACAGACCATAGAAAACATCAGATGTTTAAACTGAGACATTTTATTATTTCATGAAAAATATTGGTTCATTTTAAATTTGATGGCAGGAACACACATTTAAAAAAAAAATGGGAGGTGTTGAACAAAAAAGTTATAAAAGTAAGTACGAACAAGAAACAGCTGGAAGAATATTTTGCAACTTATTAGGTTAACTGAAAAAGTCCAGCAACATGATTGGAGAGAAAAAAGAGCCTCTGAGAGTTTCTCAGAAGTAAAGATGGGCAGAGGTTCACCAATCTGCAAAAAAAAAAAAAAAAAGAAAAACTGTCTACAAATTGTGGAACAGTTTCAGAATAATGATCCTCAGTATCGAATTCCAAAGACTTTGAATATATCACAATATAAAGTCAATAATATAATCAAAAGATTCGGAGGGTCTAGAGAAATCTCTGTGTGCAAGGGACAAGGCTCAAAATCGATATTTGAGCCCCGTGATCCCCGAGCCTTTTTTGGGCCTGCACATCATTGCCTCAGGAACACTTCCAGAAAGCTGTTTATGTGAGCAGTTTGCTGTGCCATCCACAAATGCAGGTTAAATATTCCATCATGCTGAGAAGAATTAATATGTGAGCATGATCAAGAAATGCCATCATCATGGTCAAATGCGACATGATATTTGCATGCAAAGGTGGCAGAACAATTACACAGCTAATGCTTGAATGTGACTCCCCTGGATCAGTGAAGAGTGTCTTTGGAAGAGACACTTACAGATGTTAACAGTTTTACTAACTAACCGCACTACCCCATCACAAAAACAGTGTATATGTATATGCCACTACGATAGTAATTATTAGGTACTTGGGTATAAGACCAGGGATATATCAAGTATTAACCCCCTTCTGTGGAGAAGAAGATTGAAGACCAAGTCAAGGACAACAGCAAGGGGTTTAGTTGGCTAACCGAGGTGAAGAAACAGCTCACGAGATGAAGGTCCTGGACATAAGTAAAACGAGATGTCTAAATGCAGAAGCAGCTTACAAACACAGTCAACCAGAGAAAGAACAGAACCAGCTAATCAACCAAACCAAAAAGTCTCAAGTATGAAGAGCTGGACAATACCAGGACTGGACATAATTCTTCTAAGTTCAGGAGACAGATAATTAGAAAACTTAGCAATGCTCAATAGGAATGAGAAACAAGATAGGTTGGTCTTCATTTTCTCTGGGTCTTGACTGATTACTCTGTTGACCAGCTGGCGCTTTGACTCTCCCAAGCAGTGCCTGGATCAATTACAAGAAATCATATCACTTCATGCCCACACAGTGGTACTATAGTGCTTGATATTAATGACAGGGCACTGATAATCTTCATCAAAAACTCAGAGGTATTATTAATAAACTTTAAGAAATTAAATGTTATTTATTTTACTTGTTTTTTGTTGTTGTTTTGTTGTTGTTGTTTTTTGTTTTTTTTTTGGGGGGGGGGGGGGTTGTTTGTTTTCTTTTTTAACAATGATGCTGTGTGATGCTAACTTCAGGGTACTGCAATCTGTAATTGTCCCAAAGCTTTTTACACTACATATTGGTGATATTTGTGTTGTTAATGTCCAAAGCTATTTCTGAAGGTTACAAATGTGATTTTTTTTCTTCAGTTTGGAGGGTAGATTTAACTGTGAAGAATGTAGCCTTGGGAAAATGTTGACTGCTAGACATAACAAAGATGGAAAATGATACAGAATGACTGAGCAATAAAAATGAGTCGAAGTTGCAGCAGTAATCTGGTGGTAGAACAATTCCTAGCACCACTAATCAGAGCCTCAGTGGCTGTGCTCTGACAATGACACTCCACAGACAGTGTGCTACTTGCACATCCTAACTCACAGACTGGCAAGTGCTTCAGACTTGGAACAGGTGTTATTGGTGCAATTTGGGAGCTTCTGTGACAGCTCTGACAGTGCATAACATTGACCTCTATGCACGTTGTCCTGGGCGAAATAAAGAAACATTCCTTCCTCTTTGGCAAAAAACTGCAAGATTAAACTTTGCTAAGAATGCATCAAAGAAGATTTATGAATATTGATTGCATATTTTTTTGGATAGTTGAGACCAAAATAGTGTACACGTGTAGCTGTAGTGCAGAATTTTGAGTGTGAGTCTGGCCAGCAATACTACCAACTGGTAGGGTAGTGGTGATATGGGAAATGGCAATATAGTGGTAAAAGCTACTGGGGAGACAGTGTTCATAGTTGGCACAATGAATGGTCTACCAGAACCCAGGAAGAAAATTAGATGATAACAACTCAAAGCAAATAGCCAAAATCACAAAACTGTTTCAAAATAAGAAGAAGAAAAAAAAAAGGAAAATTATTAACTGACTAAATTTGTTCAGCACTGTACTGCCTCAAAGCTGGTACAGTACTTTGTGGCCCTAAGACACTTGACTTAGCAACTATTGCACTTTATATATATATATATATATAAAATGAATAACAACTTAGCTCAATAGGAAGCTGAATACATTAAAAAAAAGGAAGGAAAGAAGAGAATTAGAGAATTTAATTAAAGCTCAATCAATCAAGAACACAAATATTGTACAATATGGAAAACATATTTTATCTGTAATTGGGACCGTCCAGTAAGTGGTCCAGAGGGTCCTGAATAAACATTCAATAAACATTCTCCACAGCCGCAGTGACCTCTGTGGTGAAGAAAACAGTTTGGGGAGTCTAAGTGAACTCAAATTAAATGCAAACAGCGAGAACGGTGGAGTAGAATTCACTCTGCACATAAACACAGATGTAATCCACAGTTAGCAGTTTTCAGCCTGTAGAAAGGTTCAGTTAAACCACTTTTCAAAACCAGTGCAAAAAATTCCAGTAATGAAAAAGTTCCTTCTGTGGGTATATTTTTTGCACTTTTTAAAAATTCTGGTCACAACAAATTTCCCTTTTGGCAAAATCACATGAGAGGCTGCTAGAATAATTAATAATATAATTTGCATTCAAAGATATATCAGTCTCTTTCAAGAACATATATTCCAAATCAGGGAAATTAATAAATACCTGAAAGCCTCAGTAAAAAACAACAAAAAACAAACAAAGCGTGATCTTGAAAAGTCTTCAAGGATTTACTCAGATAGTGAATGTAGTTTTCATTTTGCAACTAATTTCCACCTTGACAAAATCACAAGCTGATGCCCTGCAGGATCTGACCAGCACTACAATGTTGATGCAATTTCACAGAAACAGTTAGGATTCCAAATTGTTGTCAAGGGCACTTGAGCTTTACAGTTTCTCAGACAGCGCAGGGATTTCAACTGGCGACCTTCTAGTCACAAACTGGCCTGACACATTGACAAAAAGCACACTTGTGCAGAAATGAGTGTGCACAAACTTTGGAAAAACCACTCAAGCAAAATGTGACATGTCGACAAAAACATGAAGCTTGCTTTTTGTATGAATATTAAGAGATTTGCCCCAAGCATCAAACAGCAAAGAGACAGGAAATCAGTCCAGCTGTTCATTTTCTTTCACCCCGTTCCACCCCAAGAGACCGTCTCTGTCGCTAATGGAGCCCAGCAAAGGTTAGACTCACTGGTGAGCAGAATAGACCCACATGTGCTGTGACCTCTGACTCACCTCAGCAAATCCACTGCAAATACCATTCTCTCTTCTGTTACACTCAAGTGATCCAGCACTTTATTACCAGCCTCATGCATCCTTAAAGGCTAAATATCACAGCATAAAACTTGCACATGGGTCCCATGAGAGTTTTACTGAAGCTACAGTTTATGCAAAAACTGCTGATTTTTTGATACACAAAAAAAAAGTTCTCGTTTATGCAAGAATTTCTTTTTGAACATGGGTAGATATTTGTTTTTATTTGCTTTCATGTATGTATTAATATTCACACATAATCGTTCATGCATTTCTTATACATTTTAAGAGATGTAATTTCTGTCAGCCAGTGTGTGATTTTGGTCTAATATTTGACCATAAATTTCCAAGTTCTCAACATCCCTCTGCATTTAGCTGCCCCTTTCAACTGTGTGTTCCTTATGTTTTAATTCAGATGAGAATAAAACCACTGAAAGCTGTTATAACAATCCTGTATTTGCTGACATGGTATTCCCAAACTACATAAACAACACTGTCTCTCTTATGCATCCTGGATTTTTTCCCAGGGTCTCTTCCCAGTTGGACATGCCCAAAACACCTCACTTAGGAGGCATGCCTGATGCATCCAAGTCTGAACAACTTCAACTGACAGAAGAGCAGCAGCAGCTCTACTGTGAGCAGCACGCACATGACAGAGCTCCTCACCCTATCTCTATTTGTGAGTCCAGACACTTATTGGAAGAAGCTCATTTCTGTTACTTGTATCCACAGTTTAATTATTTTGGTCTCTACCCACAGGTCTTGGCTATAGGCGGGGGTGGCAAGGTAAGCTTAGACCTGTACAGAGTCTGTATCACTGCAGATGCTGCTCCAATCCATCAGTTAATCACCCGCTCCACTCTTTCTCTACTCTTGGACAAGAACGCAGAATACATGAAGTTATTCACTTGAGGCAGCAACTCATTCACAACCCAAAGTGGGAAAGCCATCATTTTACCAGCTGAGAACATCACCTCAGATTTGAAGGTGCTAATTCAAAGCTCGATGAAGCTAACAGGAACACATCATCTGCGAAAAGCAAAGATGTGATTCAGAGACCACTGAAACAGGCCCTTGACTGTGCCTAGAATTTCTGTGCATAAAGGTTATGAATAGATTCTGTGGCAGAGGATGGATATAAAGAACCAGAATTAAATGGATACAAGTTCTAGATTTGTCAGTATTGATAAGCACAGCTATTGGTATTAATTCAATCTGGCATACCTAACATTTCCAGATTCCTTACCATCCCCTCATAATGAAGCTGCTAGTGGTAAGCAATTAATATTGATGTGTTAAGTGGACCCAAATGCAGGATGCAGGAAAACAGTTAACAAGTTTATTCATAATACGCTAATAAAGGAATTGAGATAAAGATTCCACAAAAAGATATATAATAAATATGCAACAGAGGCATCCAGGTACGTATTATGCAGATAAGTCTTCAGCAGAGGTATCCAGGTGTGGGCAGGCAGTGAATCCAGAAAGCTGCCACAAAAAAAACTGAGATGCCAGCTGACACACGAGGGGAGAATCTATGACAGAGGAGGAAGAGGCAAAAATAAGTCTTTGGCAGAATCATCCAGTTAACAAGAACTAGGGTTTTACCAAGAATAAACTGAGAGACTGAGTCAGACTACCACGCAAGTACGTGGAACAATCCAGCGGAGAACAGGAGGATGAGCCGGTGCTTAAAAGCAGGAGGTGAGCAGAGACCGGATGCAGGTGTGTCAGTTGACAGGGTGAGGGAGAAAGAGACAGAGCGAGACAGAGAGAAATATAGAAAGGCGGGTCAACACTGGAGGACAGGAAGAACTGTGGCATGTTGTGTTACACTCAATGCTTTCAGGTCATTTTTGACTGTAGAAAGCCTATCATCACTTTTAGTTTCATCAAAATGCTGCTTGATATATACTGCATGTAAAGTTTTAGTTTCATGGGATAGCAATGGCAGTCCCATAATACAATAAGAAATACAACATTCAGGGAATTAGACCACTGCTAGAAAGATAAAAAAAAAAAAAAAATCAATATGATTATTTCAAGACAAAAAGGATCACCTTTCCTCATGTGTCCACCTCAGAATGGATTTCAGGAATTGGAATCTGTAAATTCATCTGTTCTGAGTCAAACTATTCACTTTTCAAGGTGCTGCAAAGCTGTTTTCAAAGTCATGGTGTTGGTATCTTGCAAAGCATTGAAATTCAAGAGATTCTGGAGTTTGCATAATTTTGTGACAAAAAAAAAAATAGATTGCAGTGGTCCATTCTACTGCACTCCACTTCTTCAACAGCCCCACTAATAGAACTACATGGACCCTGAGGCTCACATTCTCTCTCTCTCCCTCTCTTGTGCTCTCTTTCTTGTGTGTACTACTGTATAATAGATTTCCCACTTTACATGCAGATGAACACATGCACATTCACAGAAACTCAGAAGCACATATAGACTCTGAATAAATCCTTTTAGGTGCTGAGATGCACTGCAGTGGACATGAAGTGACAGCAACCTCTCAATGTTGTTCTGTATTCTGTGACTGTGATCTAATCTTGGCTTGTTTGTTCTCGAATTTTGACAGGGGCTTATTATCTCCCCCATATTGCTGAAGAAAGGGACACTTAAGGGCAATGATACATTTGGCCTTCTTCACTGTCAGCTGTTTCCTTCTAGTGCCTTCTTTCAATTTGCTGTTCTTTTGACAGAAAATGTTAACTGACCTCTATCTCAGCTTTCAGAAGATACGGTAAATCTTATAAAATGCAGACGCAAGATGTTGCTAGGTTTATTTGAAATCTATCCTTTGCGAATACATTGTGTGACACGCAGTTTACGCACAGCACAGCCGACCTAATCACTAATATCCTAACAATCATCAGCCAGCGGAGTGTGTGCCAGTGTGCCTGTTTCTGTGCTAATCTGTGTGGAGAATGTGCATTTTCCTGTCTGTGTGCCTGCATACGTGTGTGTGCATGTGTGTGTGTGTGTGTGTGTGTGTTACCAGCTGTAAAAGCATTCAATAGACTCTCCCAGCATGTTTGTTCTGATGCCATGTCGCCTGCCATATGCAGTTGAGAGGGTTCATCAGTGTGTACACTGGCGATCATTATGCATAAGGCCTGTCTTAACATGAATACCTAAAGCAGAGAGTTGTTCTACCAGAAGTTTGGCCCAGATAAACTACATAAGATCCCCTGCTGGGACTAATTTTTTTTTTCTTGATATATGATTGATAGTTGCAGAAAAGCGGTGCAACCCAGATATGGAAAGACGGGACTGACTGTGAATTTAATAGCAATGACAGAATAGTGATGAATTGAATCCATTCCATAATTCATCCTTTAATTAGACTGGTCCATGTCTATCCATCATAGCTCTAGAGAGATGGATGGGATCGTTGTGGTTTATTGATGAGGAGGTAGTTCTTTTTGATTGCTCTCATATTTGACTCAAATACAGTGGCTGTAGCAATCTGCCTTCATATTAATGGGGTGCTTCAAACTCATTTTATTAGTTCATTTTGGATTTGGACACAGCATGACGTGAGCAAACAAAGTCCAGCATATGCCCATGGAAAATTAGTCATTCATACACAGAGGAGCTGCTAAAACATTGTTCCTTGCTTTTATTTCATGTTCCCAATGTAACTTGTTTCTCTTAATTATTTTAGAACAGCATGACTACTTTTAACAATCAGTCCTTTGAGAGTACAGAAAACTTTATACAGGAACTTGCTGACATGTCATTAACCTGCTGCCTATTGCTTACTTTGTAACCATGTGCTTCACTTGCTTACTCTGCTGTGAAGGAATTGTACATAAATAACTAAATGCTTATATTCTGGCCAATAAGCAAACCAAGGAAGGATGATTCATGGGGCGGAGAAAGGCACCAATTCAGGCATTTTTGATGAATAACTGTCAGCTATAAATCTAAATTATTGCTCATGCACTTACACCTGTGAAAAACATGTGACTGTTCTCCACATCAACAACATCCTGAAAGCACTGCAAGTGAACATTCCACTGCAAGCAGTGTGTTTGAGTCATATTATTATTATTATAACCAAACGTGCTCATATTCAGCCCATATGTCCTGAGGCAAAAAGCAGAATGATTCAAAATAGGAAGTACGTCAAATACTTGTAAATTTTCAAATTTACGCATGTGTAATAAAATGACAGAGTAGTGTCTCAGAGACACTGTTCTCACAAGCTGTCCTTTGGTATAGGTCACTCACATGGTTACTGCAGTAGTGAGATGGATTATACTCCCAACTCGTATGGACATTTACCCAAAGGGGTATACTGTGAACAGGGTTCAATATAACCAGGCTTTCTTTGCATTACCTGGATTGACAAAACCAAAAAAAAAACCTAGTCAGAGATAATTTGTATCACAATCAACTTTCTGTGTTAAACAGGACTTCCAACTTCAGGCAAACAACTGCCATCCCTATTGTTGGACTTTTTTCAGTGTGATTATTTCAGTACATCAGTTTGCCAACCACACGGACATTCCAGATAGTACTGTAGCATTGGCATGGACTAGTGAAGGTAAAACTAGAGTAAGAACAAAACTAATTATCAAGGGAAAATAAAGCAAAGGTAAGAGCAGAGTACAAAGCTCACAAAAGGGACACAAACTGCTTCTGGCTGATTAACTTGTGATTTATTTGTGGAGCAGCTGCCAGCCTGCAGATGATTGGCTCACTGCTTTCAACAGTCTACATCTAGTCAGTTTTGTATCCAACAGGCTTAGCTAAAGCTTTAATGCTCTTTAGTGGTTTATAGGGATGGGTTGCTGTTTCTTTCTATGATTTTTTTATTCTGTTCATGCTATACAGGGCATGAAAGTCCTTCTAGTAGTAAATCTTGACACTCAGCAGCCTTCACCTTTGTTGATTTTTGGTTATGTTGGCGTCTCTGTTTATTATATTGAGCTTTCCCAGCACCTAAAGTTTGAGCAAAACTTACATTTGAAAACACATTGCAAATAAAGACAGTGATTAGCAAATCTCAACAATCTGTTTATGCAGCTGATTGGAGCCAAGAGATGGGTCACTTTCATTGTATGTCTCAACAAAACCTTGATGGCAAATGAACTATATTTATATTAGTAGTAGGTATCAATAGCAGTAGAACTGCATGATTCTCAATATCCACTTTAATATTATGGTTAACACTCTGCACGCCATAAAGGCCACGGCCAATTAAGATTACAATGATAATTTTGCGATATTTTCTGTTTTTACCTCTGAGTCGACTCAGTGTTCATTTAGTGAGTGTAGACTGTCAGATCAGTGTTTACCTCATAATGCCAGGGCAGAAACATCCATGTGGCTGTAAAAGTTTGTGAAAGGAGTGCGATACGGGTTGATGAGTCAGCGACGTTCACTTCTGCTTCTGTCAGGTGAGGTGAGATGTTGAGGATCTCCTGAACTTTTCTGAAACTGTTTATCAGAGTGAAAGTGTGACTTTTATTAGGACATTCGAGCCTAACATTAGCTGGCATAATGCTCGCATATAACCAGCTGTCGTTGTTGCTTAGCTGCAGTGTTGCATGTCTGATCTGCTGAAAATCAATAATTGTGACAATATTGGGAATAAATAAGCATATTCATGTATGTTTTCCTGTGTTAAAGGCCTGACTTCAGTTCAGGAGATGAGGCTTGAGGTAAGCCGGAAGACAACGATCTGGAGATGAGGGAGGAGAGAGAGCAGTGACGGTGGAGCCAGATGAAGAGGAGGAGGAGGAGAAAGAGATAATGAGAAAAAGATAATAAGAAAGAGATAATGAGAAATGGACGATGAAATGTACAAATCTTAAATGACCATGTCTAGTTTAAAGGAGCAACTTGTGATCTTTAAATTATAACTAACTTATAATTGACACTTTACAGCGGCTATATGTGGGTGTTTAGTGTTCATCAGATTTCCTCTTTATTTCAGAATTCCCAGGAATCTGGAACATCCTAATAGAATTCTATTGAGGTACCGAGGGATAAAATAAGCAAAATATAACTATATTGATTGGTAGTTGCTGGGATTGGGTATTCTGTCAAAGACATGCTGACTGAAGGAGGAGGGGCTCAAATCACCAACTTTCCAGTCAGTGACTGACCTGCTCTACCTCCAGAGCCACAGCCATCAATACACCACAGGAGATGGGGCTGATGGGGCACAACAACATGATGTGAAGTTTTAATTTGACTACTTAGGCCTATATTTTCTATAGAAATATAGCAGGTGTTATTACATCATTGTTGTGGTTTAACAATCCTCACCTTTGTTTTGTGGTGCACCACTTTCATCCGAGTTGCTTCCAATCACAGCAGGCAGGTTTTCAGTGATAAAGGTGCAACAGCTTACCTCCATGCTATCACCTGCCTTGCATGAAATTAGAGACAGACAGATGCAATTAGACAGTAGCTGCTGAAATTAATGGAGCATCCACCAGAGCCAAAGAGTTCCCTCAAGAGTTGGTAAAGACTAACACATAAAAGAGGAAAAAATTATGGATTTTCATTCATACACACGCTTATAAACATGCCAAGAAAAATAAAAGATTTTGTTTTTGACATTCTATCACCTTATCGAATTTTTTTCTTACTTTTTCTATTGATATTTATGTCTGGCTATATAATAGGCAAAGTTCACAAGTGTGTGGGTGGCAGGCAGGGGGCACACAATGTGCAGCACCTCCAAAATCTGCCACAACCCCTGTGTCAACACCAAATTAAAATAGCTAAATCTGTCCGCATGCAAATTGTTTTGCACTGACGGCACTAATAAGCTGCTATACCCTTCCAGCATTTTGTATAAATCAACACTGAGTAGAGAAACCATATAAAACTATAATCACAAGGTGAAACTCCATAGTCCTGCGCTTACAAATCTGCTGCAATGCAGGTAATAAGGAGTTAAGTTGTGTTATGAAATTCTCAATATCCACATAAAGATCTTTTATTTGGTCAGATTAATTTAATAAATAAACCCTTATATATACATTTTTTTTCTTTAACAGTTTGTGTCAAAGCTATGCAAAAATTCAGTTAAACATGTTTAGAATACAGCTGCTCCCATCAACATTCAATTGGGTCTTTAAAGACTAAGAGCATCCTCTTATCGTAAATAGAAAATCTGTTAGCAGAAAATCCATTAGAAAGGAAGAGCTTCTGACATAGCCAAAAACTGATGAGCTTGACAAAAACAGAGCTGAGTGCAAATGAAGCAGAAAAATGTGTGTGGAAAGTCTATCTTGGTGCTAAGAGACATCTTATGGTAAATTTAAAAAGGTTATTCCTTTTTAAAACAGGGTGCTGATCTGGTTCCCTTCACATTATTTGCCCCTTCCAAGCAGTCAGAGGGTGAAGTGACACCACAGCAATGAGCAGGTTTTGAAATATGGAATACAACTTTGCCCTTATGCATTATATATTTGCTTTATAACGCAGATAAATGCACTGACATACGCGAGTGCAAGCACACAGCAATGCACATGGTAAATGCACATTCAAATGAATTTTTTTCCACTCCCTGAAGGCAAGTTATTGTCACCTAACAGAGAATCATGGGAAATAATTATCTGACTCATCCCTTCACTTCAGGACTTAAGAGTTTTCTCACTGTAACATTAATTTCCATCCAGCTTTTACATACTGTTTTTTTTTTTGTTTTTTTTTTTTTTGTCTTATTTGGACAATACTTCATTACAGATATGTATATACATCATCATTAAGAAGTCCACTAATTAAAACTGTCCTTTGGGTTAATTGGTTTTTCAGCCTCTTTTAGCTATTTTTTTTTCTGCTTTTATGGCACATTTGCTGTATAGTTTAACACTCATTAACCTCATTTCAAGGAGGAGTTTCCAGCAGCAATGAGCTGCCATGAAAGCTAGAAATGCAATTTGAAATGTTGCCTAGTGTATGCTGAATGTGGAAGTGCCTGAGTCATAGCAACTTTAGAATGATGCTCTCTTCATACACAGTCCCACTCAAGACATGTTGGACCTACCTTACACCTGTGATGTTAGCAGAAATGCCAGTGCACACTTTTTTTTTTTTTGTCCCAATGATGTGGGGATTGCATCAGATAACTACCTGATAAAAGTTTCAATTTATCCTTGGCCTGTATAATAAACTGTATATGCCTTTTCTATTTCTCTTCCCTTCCTTTTCTCTGTTGCTCCCTCTTTTTCCTTTTCAATCACTTTCTTTTTGCCTGGTGGTTAAATGACATTTAACCTTCAGTGTCACTGGATTTATTTCCATTACTGATCACCAAAGCTGGGCAGCATCTGATCAGTGCCCGACCCTGGATGAGAGGATGGTCAGCTGAGGCAAGCTGATCCATACAAATAGACATTTTCCATCACAGAATTGGGCCTAGATCTAGGAGTTATATATTATATATATCTGTCTACTTGCCTTTGGGTACACTGCCTCAAAATGGCTCATAAAAATATAAATTTAGCTAAGGCTACTTAAAAAACAAAACAAAACAAAACAAAACAAAAAACTGCTGTATCATTATTAATATTTTCAGTATGTTACATTCCAGGTTTTTCTCCAGTACATGACCAGCTGCCAGGCTGAACTAATATACAATTACCATTTATTTCTTTATTTCTACAAAAGGTACATGGGAAAACCTTGTTTTAATGTAGCTAAGTTAATAAATGTTATCATTAATTATAGATTACAACAGATCAAAAAACAAATAAAGATGCGCTTCCACCCATGCCACACAAACAGAGAGTGAGCAGCTAGAGTTCAACAACTTTTCTGGTGAAACACTATATTCATCCAGTTATTTCCTGTTATTCCGGCTGTAGTTCCCTGTAAATGTATTTTTCATTATATTCCATTTAATCTCAGAAGCACTGCTCAAAGTCTGGCAGCTGTGCATTCTGATTTCTCTTAAGCACGGATATGATACAAACTTTATCAAGTTCGTCCCAGTATTCTGAGCGCATTGCTTCCTTCCTACAGAGGCAATTGATCTGAGCTCTACTTACAATTTCCAAGAATTTGCTGACAGTTGTTAAAATCATTGCCTGTGGGTGGAAGGAAAAAGGAATGTATTCCTTCAAATTAATGCATGCATTGTTCACTTGACAATGATGGATTATAAGTCTAGATTGATGAGGATGTCTGACAATGGAATATTCAATAAAGTTGCTCACAGAAATGGATTCTTTTTTACTGTATAATCCTGCAAGTGTGTGTGTGTGTGTGTGTGTGTGTGTGTGTGTGTGTGTGTGTGTGTGTGTGTGTGTGTGTGTGTGTGTGTGTGTGTAGGTGTATATGTGTGTGTTTTCTCTTGTTCCTTAAAATTTTTCGCCAGCAGAGTGTAACTCATATGATAAAAGGCATAGACCTTATTTACACTGACTGCCACTCCATTGTTAAACTAGTTTGGAAAAAACTTTTAAGGGACTACTTGTAACCCAAATTAGTATGAAACGGACTACAGCATCATTAACCCTCATTCCTCCAAAATACACTGAAGATTTTTTTAATATATGAAACAAACAAACCATTAAAATATGAATAACTTGTCAGGTTGAGCAATGCCCAAAAGACAGCTAAACAGATCTTATTATGCTTAATAGTCTTGCAAGTTGTTTTGGAAGGACTGGAAATGACGGCATGTTAATGTTAATGATCATGAAATTACATTATATTCACTGCACTGGAAATAAATGTATGTGCCAATGACTGTATAAAATATGTGACTGTTACAGTCATTGATATGCACCTATACAGTCAGTAACCTCTGTACTGTATGTTATACATTGTGAATGAAATCCAACAACTCAGAGATATATTGCAGTTTTGAAGGTAATAATGCTCCTGTTTGATTGACACAGTGAAGAGGTATTCCTATAACTGCATGCTTATTATTAAGGGTGCAGCTTGCAGTGCTGTTGTACTGGACTACATTATATTGAAAGATATAATTTACAAATACAAAGGGAATGGATATAAACGTAGCACAAAAAGTAAGGGAATTTGTGCTTGGTCAATTACTTCAGTAACAATGTACTGTAACAATGCTTCTTGGCAATAAATCTTATACCATTGGAAAGCCTGTTTATTTCCCCTTAAATGGGGCCACATTTGTAAGGAAAATGCATTTGTGGCTTGAGCAGTCCTGACCTCAACCCCACTGAACACTTGTGGGATCGACTTGGGTGTGCTGTTTGTGCTAGCATGACCAATGCAACCACACTGACTGACTTGCGACAAATGCTGGTTGAAGAATGGGATGTCTCCCACAGCAGTGTGTGACCAAGCTGATGATCAGCACGAGGAGGAGGTGCCAGGCTGTTGTGGCTTTGTATGGTTATTCCACATGCTACTAAGGCCAGGGGTCTTTGTTAAATGAATACATTTTTAAAATGCCAATACGTGTTGTTTCTTCAGACTTCAGTCATTCAATCCGATAAACACCAAACAAGAGTCAGCAGTAGAATCAGCTGTTCAGCATTTACAGAAAAAATTTGGAAAGTTTTTCATGGGCACAACCCACTTACTCAACTCTGCTGCTCGGTCAATAAATTCATTTTCCTCACGAATGTGGCAGCATTTAAGGGAAAATAGACTTTCCAAAAGGATAAGATTTATTGCCAAGAAACATTGTTACAACAAAGAAATAATCAACCAAACACAAATGTCCTTATTTTTTGCATAGTTTATATACCTATTTTAATTTATTGTATAGAAATGATCAAATTGATAATGTACATATGATACAAAATATGAGAGAAAGTACAACACAGTTAGCCAAGTAACATCTAGTATGCAATGACATCTCTGAACACGGTAACAACCATTGCTTATAAATAATTGTTTTCTTATGTTGTGAAATAGTCATGTGTCTCTGTAAGTTATAGCGCTGTGTCACAATATATTTATGTTTACTGAACTACTGGGAATAGCTGCTGCATTGCTGAGCTAATGGATTAAATTATACTAAACAGCAAAATATTCATGTTTTAAAAGATTCCCATTCAAAGCACTGAAAACTATAGTCGAAGACCATTCCCTTCTTTTGATGGCTTAAAGCAGTCTGATGTTTCAGTATTACACAACTGAAATGATGGCAAAACATTAACTACCTGAATCACTTTAAAAATGTACTGCTCAAAAAAAAATAAAGGGAACACTCAAATAACACATCCTAGATCTGAATGAATGAAATATTCTCATTGAATACTTTGTTCTGTACAAAGTTAAATGTGCTGACAGCAAAATCACACAAAAATCATCAATGGAAATCAAATTTCTTAACCAATGGAGGCCTGAATTTGGAGTCACACACAAAATTAAAGTGGAAAAACACACTACAGGCTGATCAAACTTTGATGTAATGTCCTTAAAACAAGTCAAAATGAGGCTCAGTATTGTGTGTGGCCTCCATGTGCCTGTATGACCTCCCTACAACACCTGGGCATGCTCCTGATGAGGTGGCGGATGGTCTCCTGAGGGATCTCCTCCCAGACCTGGACTAAAGCATCTGCCAACTCCTGGACAGTCTGTGGTGCAATGTGACGTTGGTGGATGGAGCGAGACATGATGTCCCAGATGTGCTCAATCGGATTCAGGTCTGGGGAACGGGCGGGCCAGTCCATAGCTTCAATGCCTTCATCTTGCAGGAACTGCTGACACACTCCAGCCACATGAGGTCTAGCATTGTCCTGCATTAGGAGGAACCCAGGGCCAACCGCACCAGCATATGGTCTCACAAGGGGTCTGAGGATCTCATCTTGGTACCTAATGGCAGTCATGCTACCTCTGGCGAGCACATTGAGGGCTGTGCGGCCCTCCAAAGTAATGCCACCTCACACCATTACTGACCCACTGCCAAACTGGTCATGCTGAAGGATGTTGCAGGCAGCAGATCGCTTTCCACGGTGTCTCCAGACTCTGTCACGTCTGTCACATGTGCTTAGTGTGAACCTGCTTTCATCTGTGAAGAGCACAGGGCGCCAGTAGCAAATCTGCCAATCCTGGTGTTCTCTGGCAAATGCCAAGCATCCTGCACGGTGTTGGGCTGTGAGCACAACCCCCATCTGTGGACGTCGGGCCCTCATACCATCGGCTTCTAACCGTTTGTGCAGACACATGCACATTTGTGGTCTGCTGAAGGAAATTTTGCAGGGCTCTGGCAGTGCTCCTCCTGTTCCTCCTTGCACAAAGGCAGAGGTAGCGGTCTTGCTGCTGGGTTGTTGCCCTCCTATGGCCTCCCCCACGTCTCCTGGTAGAGCCTCCAGCCTCTGGACACTACACTGACAGACACAGCAAACCTTCTTGCCACAGCTCGCATTGATGTGCCATCCTGGATGAGCTGCACTACCTGAGCCACTTGTGTGGGTTGTAGAGTCCGTCTCATGCTACCACGAGTGTGAAAGCACCACCAACATTCAAAAGTGACCAAAAAGTCACCCAGAAAGCATAGGTACTGAGAAGTGGTCTGTGGTCTCCACCTGCAGAACCACTCCTTTATTGAGTGTGTCTTGCTAATTGCCAATAATTTCCACCTGTTGTCTATTCCATTTGCACAACAGCATGTGAAATTCTTTGTCAATCAGTGTTGCTTCTTAAGTGGACAGTTTGATTTCACAGAAGTTTGATTTACTTGTTTACTCATGTTGTTTAAGTGCTCCCTTTATTTTTTTGAGCAGTGTATTAATGTAGTTGAAGTACGAGCAAGCTGTTTGTATATCACTCACTACTCCCAACTTAAGATTTCTCATGTGTTTGTAATGAAGTGGTCAGTGAGTGTACATGTGTGCCTAATGTGGGCACGCAAGGTAGCTCTGCTTTGCATTTGGCTAATCACCCACTGGGATAAAAAGTGTTTGTGTGTGGTGCTATTTTTAGAGTAGAGTGCAGTTTTTCTTTTCTTTTTTTTATATATGCCCAATGGAAAACTTTCACATTTTTCCATCTATAATAACACTTTCATTGTTACTTACATTCATTTTGACTGGAGTATAAGCTTAAAAACAGCTGAGTCTCACCCACTGTCTGTGGCAATCTAGAGTAGCTCGCTGCAGGGTATAGTTTTTGTTTCTTCCTTTGACCAGACAGGAGTCTGTCAGCAGCAGACTCTGCATTTCTACTAAAACTCTTAACAGCTTATGCTCCAACTCTCCAGAAACATAATCACACAAGAACCCTGACTTCCAGTTTGGGGCACCAAGGGCAGGCACCTGATTCAAATGTGCAGGTGACCAATTCAGTGCCTAGCAAAAAAAGGATAAGGCCTCTGGCTCTCAGCAAGCACCATTCTACTGTAGATCTGTTTAGGCAGCACTTGGCAGGCTAATCATGTTGGCATTTGAAAACAGGGGTTCACATCAGCGGCCATCTTTGAACTAAAAGGAGGGAGTTTGCTAAGGACTTTTTCAAATGGGAAAACTGCCATCTCTATTTTTCATATCGTGCCCATTAAAATACCAGAAAGTTAAAGCCATCTGTGGTGTCAACATTGCTGGCACCCAGCATGGCGGCTAACTAAAATTGATTTGCAATTCCAATGAGTACTGCCTTTGGCCAGAAATTGTTTAATTCTATCTAGAATAACATGAAAAAAGTATAGCGTGCCTCCAACATGCTTTGAAAAGTGTCAGAAATTCCCACCACGATGTAAAATTCTAACACACTTACAAGGAAGAAAAAAAAGAAAAAAAAAAAAAAAATTTTTCTCTTCTTACTCACCACATTTCAATAATCACGTTTCCCTAGTTTTCAGTTTTCTGGAACAAGAAAGAGAAACCTTTCATAGTTCTAATTTACACACATTGATTTATGATCACCTAGATTTGCCTTTTGAAATTGTAATCCTTAAACACCCATAGCAACAGAGAAAACAAAAAAAAGGAGACAATAATATTCACACAGCACACACAGAAGCATTGGTGTTGTCTTTAATGAAGGAAACATAGGCAGTGGGAGTTTATTTAAGTCTTAAACAAAAAAGACTTATGGATCTCCACATACAGTTGTGCTGAATTGTTCAATAGTGACTTATCTCTTCAAAAAGAAAAGAGTGAATAGACTGGTGACTGAAAGGAGCAAGAATGAGAGGGTTCATTGTTGGAGACACACGTAGATAGCAATGGTGAGTTATGATCCAAGGTCATTTTAAGGTTGGCCAATCAGTTCAATACATTATTATGAACAGGGTCAAAAAAGAGAAAAAGGGGCTTCTTTTCACACACACTGTGTTCATTTAAGTGTCTCTGTTGAGTGGGCCTATTCCCACATATCTAGGCTTTCACTGGTCCAATACATGCTGGGAAAGGCTCATGCTGGCAAATTGCTGTAGCATCTTCTTTGGAGAACCAGCTATGGCTCATGCTTTTACTGTGACCCTGACACAGAAAATGGTTGGGATATTTATGGGTCTAAGGCACATGTGGGAAAGGAGAAAAATGACAAAAGGCATGCAGACTGTACCCAGCAATCATATCTTCAATTTTACGTAAGCCGACACACATTAATTGTTATCTTTTATGGGCAATGAGGTAAAGATATAAATTGTTTTCAATTCAATTCAATTTTATTTATATAGCGCCAAATCACAACAATCAGTCACCTCAAGGCGCTTTGTATTGTAGCCTTTATAATATTATTTAAAGAGTGAGTGACAACTAAAAGGGACAAACTTAAAGCTTTCAAAAATAACTTTAAGACACTTTAAGACAAAAAGAAAGATAAAAGATGGTGGAAGGAAGCTTACCAAGAGGTTAGGTCATTGGCCCGTTAACCAATCAGTTGCCTTGCAGTATCAATTTTCCTATTTTATCCCTTAGGCCTACTCAGACTTCCTTTGCTGTTAATGTAGCTGAAATAGCAATCATAGCTGCTTGTCCTAAACAGAGGCATAGAAATTGAATTTTTTTCCCCCACACCACTTGTTTTTCCACGTTAGTGCATCTTGTATTTTGCATCCAGATTTAAGATTGTTACTACTGGTACCAATAATTGTCTTCTTCATGCCATGTGAAGTGCATCGCAGTCAACTGATCTTAAAAACCTCAGTGTTTTTAATGTTTCCTTTAGCTTCTGTTCATCTGAGTGTCGATCCATCTTAGGTAGTTTTTGCTTTTCCTTTTGCTTTCCTCACGCTGCCAGTCCCAATGAATACTTTCTGCTTATAATCAATCTCTTATATCTTTTCTTCAAAAATCCTGAAATTTATATTTTTCTGACCTTTTCAGCTACAATTGCATAACCTTCCTCCCCCTCATTATCTCATTCCCCTGGATGTTCAAAATGTCTCAGCCAAAGTTCCCACAAGCATCCTCTTCTATGTCTTTATCATCTGGGATTGTGTTCTAAGCCTACTTTTTTTTTTTTTTTTTTTTTTTTTTTTAAATCACAAGACTTGAGTAGTCTAATTTTAAACATATTCCAGCAGCTAATACTTGGTATTTGGCCAAAACCATTTGACATCAGTAAGCTGAAAATACAAAAACAAAACAGAAAAAAGCGTTGAGGGATTTGTTCAGTTTTTGAGATCAAACATTTTAGATTTGATGCCAGCAACATGCAGAACTGTGTCTGTTTTTAATGTGTTGCTGCCTGAGGACCTGAAGATCACAGCCGCACGCTGTTGGTTTTTGGGACCTGTCCCTTGTATACAGATTAATGATAGTAAAGTACATACTGCAGATGATGTTTACACACTATTTTGGGTTATGACTATTTAATGGTTGAATGATTTTCTCGTGCAGTCTTGCACAGATGCTCTGTTTACAGTTACTTATTAAGTTGTTTTTTTTCTTTCAGCATTAGCATTACATATCTTTTGTTTTGTCATTTGTTACAGTTTATTTATTTTTTTTGGTTTCAACTTTATAATGAGTGTATATATATATTTTTAAAAGGTTTTAACCTTTAATATACTGTCTTTATACCATTATAGTTAGACATAAGTTTAATTGCATTCTATTTTACATTTTTTTCACCAAACAGAGTTCCATATGTAAAATTTTAGGAGGGAAATGTCAGTGTCTAACAAAGCAATAAGAATGTATATTTACCAATAATGTTTTCTTTCAATATTATCTATGTCTAATTGATCACTTATATATATATATATATATATATATATATATATATATATATATATATATATATATATATATATATATATATATATATATATATATATATATATATATATATATATATATATAAATATATATATATATATTTTTTTTTTTTTTTTGTTTTGTTTTTTTTTGTCACAGACTTGAGCAGAACAAAATAAAGCTGGTTGAGCATGAGCACAGGCCTCCTGCAAATAATCCAAAAAAAAAATTATAATAGCAAAAAGGTTACTTGTAAGTAAGAAAAACAGAGCGAGGCAAGACTGGAGGAATATTTGTTAGGACGGTGCATTTGGTTTATACTATAAATTGAACTGCAATTCAAACTTTAGTATAAATGGGTACAAACCTCCCATAATGACTTCAATTTAAAACACCAGCACTTTTCAGCAAACAAGCATTTAACACGGAAGCTCTGATGAAGTAATTTTCTGCATCGTTTGAGACAGAATAAATCACAGAGTATGAAGTGTTGAGTTGCTGATGAGGACTGAGTCAAAACTGCAGCTCACCAGCTACCATCAGGCTAATCTCTCTTTGTGATTTTATCAAACTCTGTCAGCTGTTGTTGTTGTTACTTTAAACACTTCTGATAGTATCTCATAAGTTATAAATATTAGTTGTACACTGTCTTACAGACTTTAGCTTCCATATGTTAAGGCTGTCTAATTCTTATTTAACAATATTTGTTTGCTGACATGAGAAAAATCCGCTGAAGATTGTTCAGATGGAAGCAGAGTCTATAATTTCATGGCCAAAAATTAACCACCTATACCCCAATAGAATTATATTAGAATGTACCAGATTCATGAGAATTTGGAAGGAAAGGGGAAATCTGCAGAATATTCTGAACACCTAAATATAGCTAAAAAAAAAATTTCAAAATGCCATAAAGCATCAATTACAAGTCAGTTTTAATTTAAAGATCACACATAGCTTTTTTTAAAGCTATATATGACCATTTAAGATTTGTGCATTAATACATTTTATGCATTTCTCATTATCTCTTATTACTGTATCGCCTCCTCCTCCTCTTTTTCAGCCTCCTCCTCCACCACTGCTCTCTCTTCCCTCATCTTCACATCATCCTCTTCCTGCTTACCTTATCTCCTGAAATGAAGTCAGAGCTCTAACACACAAAAATACACACATGTATTGCTTATTCATTTTCAATATTGTCAGTATTATTCCAATAATAATTCCCAATAATTACTGATTTTCAGCAGATCAGACATGCCACCCTCCTGTCTCCAGACAGCTGACAAAAGCCAGCCAAGCAACAACAGCAGCTGGTTATAAGCTAACATTATGCCAGCTCACATTTTAAGGTTGAGTGTCCTAAAAATATCACAATTCCTCTCTGATAAACAGTCTAACAAAATTAGACCCACCTCGAAGAAAGTTTTAGTAACACCGGCTAACAGTAGTTAATGGCAGCAAAAACAGACGTGCTTAACGATGGAAAATTCTGGAAATCCTTAACAACTCAGTTTAACTGTCATCGGTCAGAAGTGAGCTCCACTGTGTCATGATCCTGGGCCGGTGGCCCAGTGTTGAGTTCTTTTGTGAAGTTCTGTTTGTTCTATTTCTAGTTTTGGTTATAGTTTAGTATCAGGATTGTGGTTTGCCTTTGTTTAGTTTTTAATGTTAGTCCTGGTCTTCCCTGTGCTGTCTGTCTTGGCCCTTCTGTGTTTAGTTATCTTCCCATTGTTTTCTTGTAAATGGTATTTAGGTTCCCTCCGTGTTAGGTTTTCATATGTGTCATGTTTAGGCCACTTCCTGTTTTATGTTGACAATGTTGTGTTCTTGTGCTTTGTGTTTAGATTTACTTCCCCTGGTCTCGTTAGTGTATTTCGTTCACCTGTGTTGTCACCTGTTTCCCTTTTCCCTCATTATGTCTCTGTGTATTTAAGGTCTCTGTTGTTTAGTTCCTCGTCGCGTCGTCAGCCTTACGTTGTTTGTTGGTTTTTCTGCTGTGTGCTCCATGCCACGTCCAAGTCCATGTTAATGCTACGTTCAAGTCCATGTTAATGCTACGTTCAAGTCTATGTTAATGCTACGTTCAAGTCCATGTTAATGCTACGTTCAAGTCCATGTTAATGCTACGTTCAAGTCCATGTCAATGCCACGTTCAAGTCGTTTGATTAAAGCCTTAAGTTCAAATCTCCTCGTCTGAGTCCTGCACTGGGGTCCTCTGCCTTGCCTGCACCAGCCAGAATCCTGACACACTGTCTCATTGACCTGCACTACTTTAAAAGTTTTACAGCCTTCTCCAGAGTAAATAGTTGTGGACACTCCACACCAAGCATTATGAGGTAAACAGTGATCTCTACACTCAGGGGTAAAAATGAAAAATATATAAATATTTAAATGTTATTATTCATTTTTGTATTCCTGATTTATTGCTAAGTTTTGATATTATTAAAATATGTTAAAATATACAAAACATTTTTATACACAAAATCATAGTAGAAACACATTATGTGGAAACACAAGGGGGCCGGCTGCAGCACAACTATGGGGTACAGAGGGTTACGCAAACGGCAACAAATGTCCGCTAAAACTGCTTGGGGGAGCAGATTCATATTATACAACAACAGTGAAATTCCAAAAGCTCATTAAGCAGCAGTGGAAATTATAACTTTGCTCTCATGTAAAATAATTTTGAAGGTAGTTTTTAACCCAGCAACCCAGAAAATGTAAAATCTGCATCACAAACTTTTTGCTTTACTACCAAAAAGTTTTCAGAATATCGTATTGATATTGTACATGTCTGCAGCTGACAGATGAAAAACTTTGTCTTATTCACCTTCTTCTTTCAGGTTTAGGGGTCACCACAGCAGATAGTCTGCCTGCATTTCAGCCTATCCCTAGCATCCTCTTCTGTCACACCAACCCTCCACACGTCCTTTACTACATCCATGCCTATCTTCCAACCTTTTCTTCTGTCTTGCTGTTTCCACACACTCCTTCCCCCTCTGCTTCTCTTCTATCGTCTCCCTAGAGCTGGCAACCTGCTGGGCAAACAGCACCTGTGGTGGTTGTTTTTCACCAGGCCTCGACGCATCCTGTATGGAAATCTTATTGATGATCCTCATGTTTGATTTGGGAAAGATTTTATGCCATATGCCCTTCCTGATGCAACCCACCCTATTTATCTGGGCTTATGACTGGTACTAGAAGCACACTGGGTTGCGACTCCCCCCCACTAGTTTAATTAAGAGTTAAACCCCTATTTAAGATTGTTGTAGGTAGTTTGGTTCATTGGCTCTGCTTGCCTGCCTGTAACAGCCTCTGCACACCACTAGTATTGTGAATTGGTTCTAGATAATAACCAAAGTGTAGTTTTAAAAATAAGGCAAACAAACGCATCAAGAACAGCATCATAAATACACTGGTAAATACATCCATCCTGCCATCCATACATCCATTATATATGGATATTGTGTCAAGTTCTGAGGGATCTTCTGAATCCCTCAGAACTTGACACAAACTTTTTGTAACATGATTTCATGAAAGATAATCACTATAAATCAGTGCATGGTGCTTTTAATGATTAAAGGAAAGCAGGGGTTCATTTTATACTGGAGTAACTCATGCTGAACTGATCATGTAAGACATATCTATTTATCTTCAAATCAGAGTAAAAGACTTGGTGGATTATGTGCAACAGCAAACAAAAACAACAACAGAACACCACAGGAATGAAGTCACCATACATTTAAACAAGGCCACAGAATTTTGTTGTCTGTCACCTGCTCCAACATGGACTGTGCACCAACTATTTTCTTTTTGCACACACATCTATTGAATTATAGTGCACTCTATCAAAAGGTCATAACATTCTATATAAGAACAATAACAACATGATGAAGGTTAAGTAAAAGGAAGCGGTGGCAGAAACCTGAACAATAAAATGTAGCCATGAGGAGCATTTGCTATGGTCCAACAGTATGCCTCTAGATCAAAACTGCACTGATCTACTTATTTATATTTCTTGTGGCATTTTGACACAGAAAAAACAAAGCATATAGAGGCACATATTTGCCACCTGCAAAAATCTGAAAAGTAGTGTTTATAAAAGATCAGTTTGGGAGACTTTTATCAGATCAGAGGCAGACATTAACTTGAGTAGAGTATGTCATCCATAAATAATGTAGACTCTATAATGTTCACTGTTCCATATTAAATGCAACTTACTCTTTTCATGGGGCCCCACAGAGTGATCAGTGCCATAGGCTGCATTATGCCAGTGGAAAGAACAAATGTAGAAGTGCTATAAGGAAGAGCCATGGTCCTCAAAGCCCCTGAAGAGAAATCCATGGGATTTTTTAAAAAAATATAATGACACAGAACAAGATAAGGGAAGAGAACACTTACAAAACAAAATATAAGTATGAGATTGTGTGTGTGTGTGTGTGTGTGTGGGGTGTGTGTGTGTGTGTGTGTGTGTGGGGGGGGGGGGGGGGGGGGGGGGGGGGGCTGGTGATTATATACCTATGGCTTCACCATTAAAATTAAAGCTATCTTTCTCCCCATTCATTTATACAGGCCTTGGTCTTGTTTACTTATATATGAGATATCACACACAAGTGGCAAATTTCTCCTAGAAGGACTTCAAAGTTACAACTTATTTCACAGCATCAGTGCTGAGGTAAAGGATTAATAAGGATAATTGTTGTTTGATTATAGTAATAGATGCATTGCACTGGCACTAAAGGCCAGATTTACTAACAGTCTAAATACAGATAGTATGATAGAATGGTAGATAGTATGTTTCTTCTTCTTTCTGCTGCTCCCCTTAGAGCAGAGGTTCCCAACCCCTGGACTGCGGACCGGTACTGGTCCGTGGGTCATTTGGTACCCGGCCACACTGAAAGAATAAATAACTTACATTATTTCAGTTTTATTTATTATATGAGTCTGAAAGATGTTTTGCTTTGAAAAATGGGTGGATGCTCTCCATTACATTCGTCAATGACTCACTCTTGTCTCATTCAGGTGATACATTACCGCTAAAATTAAACCCACAAGCTTCATTCGTTCCTGTACCTGTCTAACAAACTAGGCTGGTTGACCTACATAATTCTTGTATAAAGCACTTTGAGTGCTCAACTAGAGTAGAAAAGCGCTATATAAGATCTAGTCCATTTACCATTTATATTTAGCAACACCGGGGATGGACCCAGCCAGTTAAACTGACACTCTCCGGCGCACGACACAGCGGCTCTGCAGTCACTCGCCATGCAAAATCAAAGCTTCCTGTTACTGTAGGGATTCTGGCAATGTATTGGTATGTGTCAACTGATAGTGAGACTGATGACCACTGGGGCAGAGAGGATGTTACTCATGTGGAACAAGTTACAAGGATGGTGTGATAAAGTTGCATACGAGTACACAGTGGATTCACGTTTATTATTATATTTAGAAAATATCAATTTTGATGATGGTCATATCATTTATATTGTTGTATTTATCCGCCTCACCTTAAAGGCCAGTCTGTGAAAATACTGTTGGACATTAAACCAGCCTGTGGCTTAAAAAAGGTTGGGGACCACTGCTTTCAGGGCCACCATAGCAGATCATCTGCCTCCATCTCACCCTATCCATATCATCCTCCTATATCACAACAGTCTTCTGCATCTCCTGCTTCACTACATCAATGGATCAGCTCTGTTTTCATTCTCTCGTCTTCCTGCCCGACAACTCCAAATTTAACATCCTCTGTCCAAAATATCAACTATCCCTCCTCTGCACATGTCAACATCATCTTAACCTTGCCTCTCTACAGTAACTTTGTCACTAAACCGCTCAGCCTGAGCTGTCCTTCTGATATACTCATTTCTAATCCTGTCCCTTCTAGTCGCCCCCAATGAAAGCCTTAACATCTTCAACTCTGCCACCTCCAGCTTGTCCTCCTGTCTTTTTGTCAGTGCCACTGTCTCCAAACCATATATCGTAGCAGGCCTCACTACCATCTTGTAAATCTTCCCTTCTGTGTCCTTCTGTCAAACATCACCCTTGACACTCATCTCCACCCATTCCACCCTGCCTGCACTCTGTCTTTCCCTCTTGTGTGGACTGTCCATTACTTTGGATGGTTGATTCCAAGGTATCATCCACCTTCAAAACCTCGGCTCCTTGCAGTTTCAATATTACACCTGCTTCCCTCTCATTCACAAACATGTTTTCTGTCTTGTTTCTACTGACTTTCATTCCTCTTCTCTCCAGTGCATGCCTCCAACTCTTCATGCTCTCTTCCACTTGCCCTGTGCCCCACCCTACTCTTGCTACAGGTCACAGTGTCATCTGAAAACATCATGGTCCACGAAGACTCCTGCCTGACCTCATCTTTCAACCTGTTTGTCACCAATGGAAACAAAAAGGGGGAACAGAGCCAATCCCTGATGTAATCCCACCCTCACCCTCACCTGTCTCTCCAACCACACACCTCACCACTTCCCTGATGTCTTCGTACATGTCCTGCATATTCTCTGCCACTCCTGACTTCTTCATACAGTAACATTTCCTCTCTTGGCTACCTATGAATAGCTGTCTCTAGATTCACAAAGATACAGAACAACTATTTCTAACCTTCTCGATATTTCTCCATCAACACTCTCAAAGTAAACATTGCGTCTGTAGGCATGAAGCCATACTGCTGCTCACTGGTCATCAGCTCTCTTCTTAACCTACAGTATATTCAACAGCTCGAGTGAAAGATCAGCTCCTCCCTCTGTAGTTATTACAGCTCTGTACATCACCCTTGTTCTTGAAGTTTTGGTGCCAGTGCATTTCCTCTCTGTTCCTCAGGCATCCTCTCCCTCTCCAAAATTGTGTTAAACAATCTGGTCAAAAAGTCCACTGACTGACTGAAAACCCTGCAGCTACCAAAAGATGAAGGTGGAATGTTCCCCTCATGTTTGGAGGATTGCTACAAAGCAGCACAACTTCAATATTTAGGCCTTTGGTGTGACAACAGATATGAAGCAAAATAGAAAACTCTTGAACTTACTCATTTAGACATTTCTTTACAATCCTTATTAGGTGATGTTTGCTTGCAGAAGAAATATTTCGATAAACACATATCAGCAAAATATATAACAAAAGTGATTTCTAAATGTAGTTGCAGCTGTGATTGACATTGACAAACATTAAAATTGAAGAGGAATCTGATATGGGCCTCATTCATACGTTTATTGATGCCTATAAGGGACACATTGACAAAAGGCTGGTTTCAAGACTGAATTTATGTTTACAATCCTTTAAGAAACATTCCACCCAGTACATTATGGTCAAATGGGAGAAGAAAACATAACAGAAGAAAATTGTTTCTTCTTCCTCCAAAATTGTTTCGCATATTGCCAACTTATCTGCACTGGACTCAAAGGTATATTTTACATATGTATTAAAGGAAGGAGATGAGGGGGACAGGACGAAAAATGTGGACAAAGACAGAGTTGTACATGATCAAATTGTTTCCTACATTGATCTAGGTTTGCATTTTTTCTATATGAACATAAGCATGTAGATAAATATGATTTGTTGGGGGGGGGTGGGGGGGTGTTGTTTGTTAGTTTTTTAAGGAAAGACTGTATAGACATTTCTGATAAGTTGATTTTTCTTAGTGCTGTTTCATTTAGCCCTGAGTGACCTGTTTATTTTTTTGTTTTGTTTTTCAAATTTATGAAAATAAATGCCCTCTCCCGTACGCATCTCCATACCTCCACAGGCATGTCATTTGGACCAACTGCCTTTCTATTCTTCTTCATAGTTCCCCTCACTTCCTACTTCTTAATCCTCTGCACTTCCTGATTCACTAACTGTCCTCCATCCATCCTCCTCACTCCTCACTCCTTCCATCTTCTTAACATACGCTATTCACTTGTTAGCACATTTCCATTTCTGTCCTTCCCGAACTAATTGTGAACAGTAGCTGGAAGTAGTTGGCAGTCACTTTGAAACTGATTGCTAAAGCCTCAGTCAGCCACGTCACAGTACCTAGAAAAAAAATATGTATTCGTCAACCACTTGGCACATGGTTGCTTGCTGTTGCTGGTCAAAATTGGTCACAAAGAGCTACACAGTGCTGCAGCAAAAATATCCTGGTAAATTTCATCGTTAGCAGATTGCCATTATCACCTGTAGTAGTTTGGAAGACGCCGACTTGTCAGTGAAGACTTACCAGCTACTTGCTAAGCAGTAGTGAAATTGTTAAGAATGTGACGCAAACTGGAACCAGAGACTGTTTGCCTTGAAAATGAAAGCTGCACCTTTTGAAACGTGTTAGTTTTGTTGGTAAGGCACAACTTTTACTTTCAAGGCAAATGTTCTCTGTTTCTGGCAAACTTTTTCAAGTTTTACTTAATTTGTCTTTTTAATTTTGCCTTCTGAACAATGTACTGGTCACAGATTTTAGGTTTACAAGTTAGAATGCTTTGCAATAATGCAGATTTCCTCTGGATGAATCGTGGGCTCCACCTGAGCAGTCAGATTTATTGAGAGAACAGCTGTTTCAACCTATAATACCCACACAGCCCCCATAAATTTCTAACAGAGTTTTCAAAAACATACTGATACTGCTTCAGCTACCTTCAAACACGACCGTCAAATCTGCACTTACCCTGTATTATTTTGGTTAGCAGATTGCTCACACTCTCTCCGGGTCTGCTTATTTTTCACCTGCTAATTTGTAGTGCTTTGGTAGAATGGTGGTGATTGCATCTTTGTTTATAAATTGGTTAGTAGATCAGCCGCACAACTTTTCACTCCCATTGACATAGTTTGGCAATTACAATATCATCTAATTTAATCTGCTTAGTTAATCTGGCTGTATGGGTGTGCAGAAAATACAATAGCATGAGTAATCAAAGGTAATTAGTTTTTAAAATGATACGTCATAGCTGAAACATCTTAGAGTCCTTTCAAATGAAAATTGATTCTACATTTACTTTAATGCACTCTCCTGTGGAATTATTATTAACCTTATTGTTAATGCTTTTGCAGATGACTTCTGAAGTGCAAAGGCAAAGTAGAGGCAAAGATGAAAAAGTTGATGAAAAGTCCAGGGTCTTTAAGAAGTCTGTTCTGTGGTACAGATTTCACTAAGATATAGCAGCTATCCACCATTTTTTTTCTTCTTATTTGATGCATTTTTTCACATTAGTCATGAGCTATCTCTTTTTACATTTATGGCTTTTTCAGCCTGTTGCTGCTGAGAATGGTGGTAGGCACAGTAATGCTTTTCACTGACCTCCTATTCTGACCCAAATGCAAGGCCATGAAATAGATTCCATGTGTCCCCTACAAAACAAGGCCAGGATAGGTGCGCTCACAGTGGATGCAGGCTTGCCAGATAGTTGCAGCAGGCTTCACAATACAGTCAACGTAGTGTACAGAGGGAGAGAGTCACTCCTGTCAGCCAACAACCCCCAGATATTCTGGACATCATCATGTTATAGTAATAAAAAAAATAAAATAAAATAAACCTATTTAAGACTGTGGGTGGGACTGATGAAAAACTTTATTAATCTTTCAATATAATGAAGTCCTGTACAACATCACTGCAAGCTGCACCCTTAATAATAAACTGTTATGTTTGGCTGTGTGGCAGGCAGTCTCGGACCCAAGCGCGGAATGCAAGAGATAGGTGAAGTCGGAGACACTCAGGAGGCCGGCCTCGGGGCCAGCAGTGGAGGCGAATCAGTGCAGGAGGCCGGCTGTGTGGCAAGCCGCGAAGACTCTCAGGAGGCTTCGTGGGTGGTTTTATTACCAAGAACCATTGTTACTACAAAGAAATAATTGACTAAACACAAATTTCCTTATTTTTTGTGCTATGTTTATATACTCTATTTGGTATCCATGTGTAAAAAAAAAAAAAAAAATGTTTTTAACTTAATATCTCTAAATGGAGTATCAACTGTGACTTTAACTCCGTTTATGGTATACAGAGAGCACATGTCTGGCCTCACCTGAAACAGATTTTGCCGTTGCCCAATTGCCCATTTTGTATAGCATTTTAAAATTAAGGTTAGTTCTGCATTTGTGATCCTCTATTTATTTATTTTTGCATTAAAGTAGAGAGCATAAGATTGTGGGGAAAATGATTTTCCTCGTCCTGCAAAACTATCTTGGCCATTTGTGGTCTCTACCTGAGAAAACAGACGTGTAAAGGACCCATGCAACCTCAGATGGCATGCCTGTGTGTAGATTAATGAAAAACCCTGTTAAACCTTCGGAATCACCACAATTTCTGCACTGAATTCCTCTTAAAATGTGATCTTCATCTAAGTCACAACTACATACAAACACAATGTGACTGTTTTAACACTAAATCAGATGTATTTTGCCTTTATTGAATACACTGGATAATCACAGTCTCAACTGAAAAAAGTGAGCTTCTGTCCTAATGACTTCTCCAAAAGCTTCTTGGAGTTAGTTGTTCCAATTAAGAAGATGAGATTGGAAATATGGGTTGAAGAGGCGCCCCTCCTATCAGATAAAGGCATGCAAAGTCTGATTAGTGACAGTATTATCTTATCAAAAAAGATTGTGAACCTTACCTCGATCTCAAGAATTAGATGTATGAAAATTGGAAAATGCTACAATCATATTTCCAAAGGCCCGGCGTGTTTTTTTCTACTACGAGACAAACTGTCTACAAATGGATGAAATTCAGGGGTGTTACTGCTGTCCCTAGCAGTGGGCGTCCTGCATAGGTCACACTAAAGGCACATTATCACCTATTTCAAGATTGTACAAACAACTCAAGGGCAGACAATTAATGAAGTACAAATACTTCATTACTCTACATAAGTACAATTTTCAGATAGCTGAACTTCACTTGAGTATTTATTTATTTTTATTATTCTCTTTCCTTTTACTCCATACATTTTCACACAAATATCAGTACATTTTATTCATTTTATTTTATTCAAATATTAAATGAAAATACAAGGTAGCTTAGTGAAGGTTAAATAGGTTAGCTTGCAGTACTGTGGTGAATATAGAGTAATGCCCTGTGTTGGACTGATACAGAGCAGCTGAGGTGTTTATGGTCAGTGTTAGGTTACATCAAGTGCAGTAAAGATAAATTTGAATTTAAGCTGGTGATGTTTACATTCATTCACTGTATTCCACCTTTACAGTATACCAACTTCTTACTGTCTAGTATAAAGACAGTATAAACACTATCATGTCAGTGTAAGGGATAGAAATCAGGCAAGACTGTTCATAAAACATCTGCTCAAGACTTACTGAATTCAGTTATGTCAATTCATAAAGAGCAATAAACCTCAGAGCAGCAGCGCAGATCAGCTGACTACAACCTGTAACCAAAGAAAATCTACTGGAGCTCACAAAAGAAATTATTGTGAGGCGTGATTCTTTTCCCCACGCTGAGCCACTACAACCAATCTTAGGATTTTGATTGCATCTTGGGTATGTACGGTTCACACAACCGTAACCTTTATCTAGAGATGTGTACTTTTTAGCAAGGGTGTATGCTTTCTTTTCTATGTATGTATGTTCAGAACGGCTTTCTCATCGCACATTGTATGATGATTCCTTACAGTACAGGAGAAAACACTAGAATAAATATTTGACTAGAAATGTTATAAATACAGTAAGGCTAAAATATGCAATTGATGTGATTGTGTATATTTTTGCTCTTCTTATGTTCTTGTGAGAAATGTGCCTGTCGAACTGTCCATAATGAGTTGATAAAGCAATTTTGTTGTAAATGTCTTTTTGTCAGGTGCAGTAAAAAAAGCAACTTGTTAACTGTCTGCCTATACCCAAAGTGACTAGTACTGCAAAATATACACAGTGTATATTTAAATGATTTTTAAAATACACATTACCAAACATCTTTGGTGGGCAGTATCAGTAACACAACATGATGCATCATATTTGCTGGTGGGTAATTAAAATGTCATGTTGTCACATCTGTTTTATATTTGTGCTTAAGAACACTTTTTTTTTTTTATAAAAATTCACCAAAAATCTGCAAAACATTTTAATGGAAACAGCTGTCATTAGGAGGTAACTTTCAGCTGGCTCAGTGGACCTGAGCAGAGGTCTAATCACTCAGAACTACTGAAAATACCTGTGTGGGTGTGCAGGGCCCGTTAGTACTGGAAGTCGCTTTCTCAACTCAAGGTACAGTTCGCTCTGTAGAGACCACAGCTTTTCAATAATTAGCTTAAACATTTAAGATTATGGTTGGTAATGACTCAAAATCAATATTAAGCTAGACATCTGTCTATTATGCCTAGGCATTCAAGGGCTCTACACTTTTTTTCTGCCATATTTTGCCACATTACACCAATTATTGGAAAAAAAATATGGCCATATCCTTTACCACAACTAACGCACTATTTGTAGCTGTCGTTTCAAGATGCTGTTGCAGACCATAACTTGGTGTGATTTTTATGTAGCACGACTTTGCACAAGTTTAACCAAAGTTTCTGCTGTGTCAGTAATCACCACCTGCAGGTCCACTTCGCAGTGCTAATGACAACTGAAGCTGCCATGAAGCTGTTTGCAATTTCTGTTCTCATGTGGTGCTGTGCAGCATTAGGAATTCAGACATTTTAGATTTAAAACTTCACTTTTGTTCCCCTCACTGCAAGTCTATCAGCTCTCCTGGCAACAAAGCCCATTAGTACGACAGGGCTGGTTGAGAGGGCCCTGTCCAGATATTATGCAAATTTCTTAGAGGCCAAATGGTTTGTGTGATTACAGCAGTATAATGAAGGGCTTATCCATCTTGTTGCTTGAAGTTGCTAGCATCCCACAGACTTGCAGACTTAAAATCTGAAATAAATGTCAACCTGGGAACCAATCAGTCAGTCTGTTGATGTAGCTTTGGCTGCTTTTTCTGTGCTTCCAGGGCAGCCAGTGGCTATACATGGAAAGATTTCCTGTTTTGTCTGCTGGTCATTGTAAACTCAGTAAAAAGCAGCATAATCATTAGGCAATGATATTGAAAAGTGCATTTTGGCAAATGTAGTCCTTCTTTGTTCTCCACTCTATATACTTGCATGGAACCAAAGGAAATAGAACTCTGCCAGCAATTACAAATGGAAACCAGCAACAGATTATTTCAATTTGTATACAAATATTAATATAATGATTACACTACACTAAACTTTATGAACAGCAAAAATAAATCAAATAAAAATAACTACACACAACTTAGTAATAGAAAAGATTAAAAGCACACAGTCAATGATGAAGTGTTTTGCAACATCAGAACAAAAAAAAAAAAAACGTCTTTAGACCAACATCAATTAATTTAAAGGTGTCTTTTTTTTTTTTTTTTTTTTTTAGGAGTTAAAAAGTCATAGCAGGAAAACAAAATGTATTGAATGAAAAGATTTTGTAATTAATAGAATATACCCCAAATAAAACTGACATACAGTAATTAAGATATATTAGCAAATAAAAGTAATCCTCAACGAGCAGTTTTGCCTCAGTTTGTCCTGCTCTTTCACTGCGTGGCATTTGAAAAGCAAAACTAAATATGAAGGTCATTAATGCTTTGCTCAGTATATATAATTTTCTGGCCAGTCTGTTCTTTTTTTGTTTTTCAGATGTGATTTGGAGGGTGCCTGTCCCTTTCTTCTAACCAAGCATGTGGGCTGTTGTTGTTTTTTCACTGATTAACTTACTGCATCTTCAAGGAACAAGGGAGCAACTAATCAGCAAAATCACCTGTTGTCATGACTGTTTGGAAGGAAACCCTTTCAGTCCATAGCTCATTATTGGCCTCCACTGTGCTGTAACAACTGCTGGTGGAGAGCACCAAAACAGTCATTAATTTATAAAAGTGTTCCATAGTTTTCAAAGTCTCTAATATATCCGGTCTGATATTGTTTTGTCAAAAAAGTATTCACATATTAAAATTTGCATGTGTCAAATACCATAATTTGTTCTTAATGAGGATCATCAGTTATGTACGAGCTTGAATGAGTCACTTTCAAAATGATGGATCCTATTTTGAATTTACACAAAATGAGAATCATTTTGCTATTTACTGCGCTGCACAACAAATGAGGACATTTCATAACAAGCACCTCCTCAATAGTCATTTCCCTGCAGTACAAATGGGTCTATTGAACACTTGTTAGGCATTTTCTGGGAGGATGAGTGATTATAACAATGCTCTTTAATAGTGTTTGGAATCAGGACACGGTATGCACTCAAATTGTGGTTACATACTGTTTGGGGATGAAGCTTTGAAAACATTTCATCCTATTCATTATATTCAGATGTCACTGACACATATTATCAATTAGAACAAACATCAGCATTTTAAATAAAACTTGCACTTATATCGAACATTGAATTGATATACTGTATACTTTTTAGTAAAATATATAGGACTCCGCAATTTAATACATACAGAAAGGTGACGGCAAATGATATTAAAAACAGAGAGCAAACTGTCTTGCGGCACTTTTCATCTAAACAGAGAAATAATTGCATTTTCCCTTTTTTTTTGTGTGTGGGATGTGTGATGTCAGTGGCACTTAGAGTCAGTAAAGTCAGATGCCAGAGATATATGCCTCACCTGGGGCGTCTTTACCGATTCCTGCTGCATCGTACCGCTAACACAGACACTGGAATAGAAGGCTTGGCTGGTAGATTTATGCCGCTCCTCAGTCCATTAATGTCCCCTTTTTATGTGTCCATTTGGCACAGCGGCCACTCTGCTCACCTCGTTTAGACCGGATGCTGTTAGGACAGTGTGAGGCCCACACTGATTCAGGTAGACAAAGAGGGAGGGGAATGGATGGTATTCCAGTTAGAGAAATCACCCTTGCACCTAACAGACATAAGCACTGTAAGATGCTATAGCTGGACTGCCTTGCCATTATGCATGTCTTCATGCTATTGGAAAATACAAATCGTGTGTATATGTATTTGTCTTTATGTACATGGTGTATGAATATTTTAGAGCTTTGTTTATTTTCCTTGCATGCATAAGAGTGTATCACGCATTGTATGAGTGTGTGCAGCTGCACATTTTGATTAATGCTGTATAATTTAATTTCACACATGGCAGCAAGAGAAGAGTTTTTAATTTTGTGGACTTGAAGAGGCAGAAATCCTGTAACGTAACTTCAATAAACTTAACACAGCATGCCTGGTTCTACTAAAGCAGCTCTGCTTCTCAAACATGTTCCTGCCATTTTGCCCATTTTAACCTGACTTAAACATGGAAAACATGCTCTTGCACACTGACGAGAAAGCTAAGAGCGAAACTGGCTTTATCACGATATCCCCATTTTAGAGTCAATCCGTAGACTGGACTCTGCAGTCCGACGTGCACCAAAAGTGATCACATTGTAAGTTAGCAGCTAGCATTAACAAGCTTGTTTAGCAAGCTGCATCCATAAATTGTACTGGTGGAATGCACAGACACAGATGTTGGCTAATTAGTAACAGACCAATGAGTTGTGTCTAATTTGGAGTACAAATGTCATAGATGAACTGCACTATAAAGCAACAGACATTTTTTGTAAGGGAATTCCATTAAATATACTCCAAAAGGGGCCAACGGCACAAACAAACAATTGAGAGGTTCAAGTCATAACAAATGAGTGAGTTAAAAAAAAAATAAATAAAAAAATCTCCCAGTACAGTTGCTCTGAACTACACAAAAAGTAGGGAAATTTGTGCCTGGCTAATTATTTCTTTGATATGCTTCTTGGCAATAAATCTTAAACTGTTGGAAAGCATGTGGAAAAAGCATTTGTGGGTTGAGCAGCGGAGTTGAGGATGTGGGCTGTACTCATGGAAAACTTGCCAGATCTTCCCTGCCAGTGCCAAACAGCTGATTCTGCTATTGACTCTTGTTTTGAACCTCTCGTACCCCAGATGCTTACATGCAGGCTTGTCAACACTGACTGCAGTGTTGACCTGAAAGCCTTCTTGTGGTTGAATAAATACGATTCATTCAGTTTTGAGTCACACCGTATTTTTTTTTTCCAGTCTCTTAACTTCTGCAAAATTAAATAGACTTACACTGCACTTTTCTACCAAGCATGACAAAGAACCTTTCAGTTTCTCCTCTGCACACACTCACACACGCTGATAGAGCCAACACAGAGCAATTTGAGTTTCAGTGTTTTTGCTCACGGACACTTTGATGTGTAGTCAGCAGGAGCTCGGGATTGAACCACCAACTGCCAACCCACTCCCTACCTTTCATACCTTTAGGAGGCCAGTCTGAGTATTTGAGAACCTCTGTGCTAAAGGATTCCAATAACAGCAACAACAGGGAAGCACTAACATTTATGAGGGGTTTTTTTTCCCCCTCTAGACAGCCTTGGCTGCTTTTAAAGTAAAAATCTGTTCTTGCAGTTTTTCACTCATACTATTGAGTAACTCAATCGCATGAGGATGCCTTTTCTCTTTAGCTTCCCAATTCATCAATGATAATCATAAAGAACTTCAAGTTTTATTTTCAAATCCTGCCTTGCTCAGTTTTTTGGTTTCTCAATTCTCATTTTATTTGATGTCATGAGGTGACATAATGCCTCAGTGCTGTTCAGCTGCCCAACCCCTCCTCCCAGTAACATATCAACACTCTTGTCAAGTCAACACGCCTCCTACCACACCTCCAGATGGGACAATCTAGTGTAGCTTCACTCTAAAGACAGACTGCAAGCTGTTTTTTTAATTTATCATTCTCTTTTTCTTTACCTCTTTTATTTCACTTTCTCTATCATATTCTGGTGCTTTTCATATTTTTGCAGCAATGCAGCAAATTGCCATAATAAATCCACAGGAAGAACTATAATCACTGCTGGTATCTTCTAAAATGTGAATTTTGCTTCTCCAGCCCATCATTTGCATTTAAATAATAGCAGTGACGTAAGTTCATATTTGCCTCAGCAAGGAAGATTTGACAAACATCATCATTATTCTGTGTAAGTGGAATCCTATGGCAGCAAACACATCTTTGAGCTTCTGTGCTACACCCATTAGCCATTCAGTGACAGTTGCTTGTTTGTGCTGAATTTCCCATGCTCAAACAAGTCACAGAGCACACAGGAACAGCTCAAAGTGAAAAAGTGGAACTACCACCTACAGTATGAATATAACATTTCCGCTTGTAAAGAAGCCATGGCGCACGGACAGTTTCATAAGAGCAAAATGATAGACATCCATAGCATAATTGCTTTTTAGAAGGGCACTTGGCAGTAGTAGTTTGGAAGGAAGGAAGGAGAAGTACAATAATGATGAAATATCAATGAGATGATGAAAAAGTAATCATTCTGCTGGAGAAGCACAGAGCTCAAAAGATCCAAGTGCCAACACTCAGAAATCAATAAGTCTGATCCAATGTGGGACAATTTACACACGACACATCACTCATCACTCCATATTGAAAAGCCTACTGCCAGATTGCCCTTCGGGAGAGATCATCACTGCTTGACAAGAATAATGCAACACAATGTAGAGCGCCCAAAGTACACAGGAACTTTTCATATTCAATTCATCCATGCTCCAAGGATAGCTTGTTTCATCTGGCGTGGTTCTACAATTTGTATTAATCCAGTCAATCTGTCATTTATCTCAAGTTTAGTTCACATCTGAAAAGATGGTGTGATAATTAAAAAGAAGCCTTTCAGATAAAAATAATATATATTTTTTTTTTTTTTACCTGAAAAAAGTTTCAGGTAAGAATAAAAGAGTAACTCCCTTTGAAGGGCTTTGCAAACGCAAATATTTTTTTAATGCACATTAAGGCACACAAAGAAAGGCAGAACCCCAAAAAGGTACCATGAGCACTATTCGTTCATTAATTCATATTCGTTCAGAAATGCATTTTAAAACCATTACTCTTTAGAAGACATCTGCTAAATAAGTAACTTGGTTCTGCCATGGAATCTTCCCCAAATTAAAATGAGGGAAGCCCAAGCTTATTGCTCTCAGAAGCTGAATACTAAAGGACTTAATACATCAAGACCACATTTGTTTCAATGCCAGAGTCAGAATCAAGACATCATGCTTGTTAGAAATGAGTGAAGTAAAGTAGACCAAGCAAGTACTAAATATTTCTTTCATTTTTTCCACATAAGTGAATGTGTTAAAATTTTTGAAATGGCTTTCAAAGTCCTGATTATTAAATTGAGTTTGCACAGCTGATAATTTGAAGTATATGTTTTCAGTCTTATTTTTATCTTGAGTGAGCATATAGTGCAGGTGGGATTAATCACTCAAACTAAGCACTGGCAACTGCTACTGTCTAGATAATTATAGGTTTGTACAAATCAGATTCCACAAGAACTGGGATGCTGTGTAAAATGCAAATGAAAATTAAATGCAATGATTGGAAAATCATTTTTACCCCAGCTCTGTGATGGGCTGATGATGACCCCCCACCCACCCAGCCACCCACCCACCTACCCAATGACAGCTGAGGCAGGCTGATAGGTTGTGACCCTGAACTGGCTGGCTGGCTGGCTGGCAGGATGGATGGATTTTAACTCTATGTTAAAGCAAAAATTGTAAACACATCAAACATATCACATTTTGAAAGTGAGATTTTTTTTTCTTTTGAGATGCCAACAATATTTTTTCAAAATGTTACAAGCATGCTTACCACTCTCACCAGTCTTCTTTTAATAACACTTTGGGTTTGGCTTTGAAAACCAGAGAAATTGCCATCTTTGTTGTCAAACTACATATAGGATTTCACCTGCTCTCCAGTTCAGCACTTCCTTTGTCGTATGTTTCATAATGTATCAAATGGTTCTTACTACAAAGCAATGCTACTAAAATAATTGCAGACTTCCCTGAAAAAGATGTCATGCAGATGGCAACATATGTTGCTCCAGCTTTTCTCCTAGTCCATCTTAAATGAGCTCTGGTAAAGAGAAGGCAGTGGTGTTTCTGCATCTTATTTTGTTCATTCACTCATTTCATTCAGTGTTTTAACCTGCATTTGTGGATGCAGTGGCTGTCTACTGTATGTCAACTCACTGTTTTTTTTTTTTTGTTCTACTTTGTTTTGTTTATTGATCCTGGTCCCAAGCAGTGATTTCCATTAGAGAAAATGTGTTCGATTTTCAATGCAGTGAACACTCAATGCTGTTTTTGTACCTTGTCTGTGACCTGTGTCGTAATAATCCCTAATTTTTTTCCAATACTACAATGAGATACACAACCATTCAGTTGTTAACCTATTGGCCCGGGGTGGTGAATCAAACTCCTTCTTCCAGTGAACTAACCCATCATACATTTTTACTTCTCAAAGGCTTGCACAGATGGTTTCCTAATACCCAACCATGTTAATAGCTATGCAATACAAAACTAGACTTTTCTAAACTAGACTTTTTTTTCTAATATTTTAATGTTATTCCAGTCAGCTTAATGAGCTCTGAAATGTTCGCGAAGGTCTTTGTTTTGCATCACATACACTAGATTTCCATGGATTATCTTTTTCATGACAAGTTTTCCAGAGACATACACTATATTGCCAAAGTATTAACTCACCCATTCAAATAATTAAATTCAGGTGTTCCAATCATGTCCATGACCGCAGGTGTATCAAATCAAGCATCTAGGCATGCAGACTGCTTCTACTAAGATTTGTGAAAGAATGAGTTGCTCTCAGGAGCTCAGTGAATTTCCTCACTACTAAATATTTCACAGTTGTTAGCGGAAGTGTTAGTGGTATTATAACAAAGTGGAAGTGAATGGGAATGACAGCAACTCAGCTGTGGTAGGCCATGTAAAATCACAGAGCAGGGTCAGCTGATGGTGAAGCTCAGAGAACAAAGGTCACCAACTTTCTGCAGAGTCAATCGCTACAGACCCGTAAACGTCAATGTGGCCTTCAGATTAGCTCAAGAGCAGTGAGTACAGAGCTTCATGGAATCGGTTTACATGGCATTACATCACTAAGTGCAATGCAAAGTGTTGGATGCAATGGGCTGGACTCCACTGGACTCTAGGGCAGTGGAGACACGTCCTCTGGAGTGACAAATCGCATGTCTCTGTCTGGCAGTCTGATAAACGAGTCTGGATTTGATGTTGGCAGGAGAACGGTACTTGCCTGACTCCATTGTGCCAAGTGTAAAGTTTGGTGGAGGGGGGATTATGATGTGAGGTTTGTTTTTCAGGAGTTGGGCTCGCCCCTTAGTAGCAGTGTAAGGAACGCTTAATCATTCCAATACATTTTGGACAAGTTCCTGCTCCCAACTTTGTGGGAACAGTTTGGGGATGGCTGCTTCCTGTTCCAACATGACTGCACACCAGTGCTCAAAGCAGGTCCATAAAGACATGAGAGAGTTTGGTGTGGAAGAACCTGACTTGCCTACAGAGAGTCCTGACCTCAGCCTCATAGAACGCCTTTGGGATGAATTAGAGCAGAGACTGTGAGCCAGGCCTTCTCGTCCAACGTCAGTGTCTGACCTCACAAATGCGCTTCTGACAAGTGAATACTTTTGGCAATGTAGTGTTTTCTGGTCTTCTGTTGCTCCTGCCCCACATTTAACTTTTCTTTAAATGTGTCGCTTAAATCAAAGTTAAATTGAGCTTAAAATTTTCAAGCTCATTCAATATTTCAATATCTGATATTTTGCATTTTCACTTAAATATCAGGTTTAAATGACTTTCAAATGATTGCATTCTGTTTTTTGGGGTTTTTTTGCATTAGTATTAAAACAGCATAACAATTTTAATAAATGTGTTTATGTGTCTCATTCTTAGTTCCTTCTGTCTTTGTGTGTGTGTGTGTGTGTGTGTGTGCGTGTGTGTGTGTGTGTGTGTGTGTGTGTGTGTGTGTGTGTGTGTGTGTGTGTGTGTGTGTGTGTGTGTGTTAGTTGGCGATCCCAAATCTCATTATTGTAAGTACAATGCTCAGTGACATAAATCATCTTCATGTAGGGTTAACAAGGAGTAGAAAAACAAGAACTGCAAACAATTTGCAGCAAAGCTTTTATTAGTTTGGCAATCTAGGCACAACTGTACAGAAACCTTGTGTACACATATCTGTAGTACCAAGATTTTTCTGTCTAAATATTCAACACAGCAGCAGGATTTTACAAACCTTCTTTGAGAAATCCACAACATGTAACATGCAACTTTTAGATTTGTAGTCTTATTGAGAGCATGCTGGATATGCATTTTCTTTTGGAATAGGCACAAATTCAAGTCTGTAATCTCCAGCATCCATCTGCATGTTGGAAAGTCTAAGAAGGTGGTCCTCCTCTAGTGACTGCATGTTTTTCCTGTTTCATTGTCTGTAGCATTCACTCCCTAACACTCAGATCTCTCTTACACACTTGGTGATATACACACACATACGCACACACATATGCATGCTTTTCTTCTGCTGAGCTCCCAAATACACAGAGTGTGCTGGGGCTAGATAGCAATGCCAGTAACCAGGCCTGACAGATATTCCTCTGTGGCCATTTCAGAGAAGAGAATGGGCACAGAGCCCGAAGCACCTGCTAGCAGGCTGCTACGTCACAGCAGTTGTCACCAATAATCACATTTCCTGGCTGAATCCAAATGTATGTGGGAAGGTGTGTGCTTGTGTTTGCCTTCTTAGCGAAGCTTATCTAGCAAGGTGGCTAAATGGCACTCTTCAATGGAGGGCAAGCAGTTGCATCACAAATGTCCCAGCAATCCCAGCTTGCTCATTTGGTGAACTATGTGCACAAATAACAAGTTATGGGGTATGCCACTTTGCTCCTAAGTAAATGGGATTGCAGATGGTAACAAGATTCTCAGATCTTTTAATAAAGTCTAAATTTACCAATATGCATCCTGGCCAAACAACAATTTCATCTCTAAAAGTTGGGCAAAGCACCCAAACACTTCATACATGTCTAAGTAAGCTTGTTTGACCATAAAGTATTACACAGTAAACTTACTAAAGGGGTGATTCACTTGGTATCCCATGTAGTGAAAGCTAAAAGGCTACTTTACTCCTTGTGGCATCCAGTAAGGCAACAATGAACATATTTCAAATATACATGCAAAATGTAACAATAATGACTGCCGTGATTATTTTGATCAATACTGAGATTACGACTGTCACGATAATTAGGGATGGGAATCGAGATGATTCCGCTTATTGATTCCAATGATGTGAGGACGCATTGTGATTACATTACACACGGGCCTTATTTGATTTGGAATATATCCAACAGCATGCAGGCAGAAGCGTCAAGATAAAAAACATTACAAAATTACCTTCACAGTGTTTCAGCAACAGCAGCAGTTGTTTTACGTGCAGTCTGTGGACACGCAGCAAGCGCAAAAAGGCGGAGCCATTACCGAGTCGGTGAGCTCGGGTGGAGCGAAAGGAAACGTTTTTTCTGGCATCCAAAGCAGCGCTTTTTCCTGTAATCAGATCACTCGATTAATCAATAGAATAATCGATATTTGCAACCCTATTTTGCTGTACTGCTTTCACTATACTGTATGAATAATCTCCATCTCCTGTAACATTTAGTTGATGAGGACTGCCAGAGTCTGGCTGGCTCAGAGGCTGCTTCTGGCACACCTTGCAGTTGTATTTTATGTTAAAATGTTAAAATATTAATAGTATTAATTTTGAAAGAGTAATTCTTATTTTTTTTATACCAGTTTTAATTTTGTTCTACTTTACATTAAAAAGAGTTCATGCAAACCAACCCGTTTGCAGTATATTTTATTCACTGACCCAATGAGAATTTATATCGATAATGGAATCGGAATCAATTCCAATTCTTATCTGTTCCCATCCCTAATGATAATTCACTGATTTTAGTGACTATTTATTTACCTTTAAGTTTTTTTTTTTTTTTTTTTTTGCACATCGTCAAAACAGAACACTGCTTTGCATCTATGCGCACAGCACAGGTATTTCCATGTTGGAAAAATAATTGCATGAGAGGATCCAGAAAGCTGACCACTTTCCTGAAACCTCCGTTACTCACCATGTTTGCTGGACACTTATTCTTGGTGATTGTGTTGGTGATTTCAGTGCGCCTTTGTGAGCTGGCTGGATATGCAGATGTCATGGTCCCTGGGTCTTTGAGCCTTGGTTTCTCATTTGTTCACTGTTCCATTTGTTTTTTTGTGAAATGATTGAGGTTCAAGTTCTGTTTGTTTTGTTCCTTCTGAAATTTAGTAATATGCTGGTGTTTTGTATTATTATCTTTCCACCACTCTTTTTTATATTGCTTATTATTTGAAGTGCTTCACTTTAGGTTGTGTTTCTGTATTTCTTCGTGTTCTGGTAGTAGTAGTTGTTATTGTTGTCCCCTTGTGTTTACAAGTCTTGTTTCTCTCATGTTTTGTATAAGTTCTTTATGTATTTTAGTTTATTTTCTAGTCTTATTATTTGAGTCTTTCTTAATTTACTTTACTTTCAGGTTATCCTTTAGTTAGTTCCCTTTGTGTTTCCATTTGGGTCTGCTTTCTCTCTCATCTTATTTTTCTATATTTTCCTGCCTGGTCCTTAGAGATGGCAAATGATAAGAATTTAGCGATTCCGATTCCATTATTGATATCACTTATCGATTAAATTCTTTATTGATTATCTTATCGATTCTCATTGGGTTAGTGAATAAAATGTACCACAAACAGGTTGGTTTGCATTAACTCTTTTTAATATAAAGTAGGACAAAATTAAAACTGGTATAAAAAAATAAGAATTACTCTTTCAAAATTAATACTATTAATATTTTAACATAAAATACAACTGCAAGGTGTGCCAGAAGCAGCCTCTGAGCCAACCAGACTCTGGCAGTCCTCATCAACTAAATGTTACAGGAGATGGAGATTATTCATACAGTATAGTGAAAGCAGTACAGCAAAATAGGGTTGCAACTATTAATTATTCCATTGATTAATCAAGTGATCTGATTAGAAAGACTTTTTTCATATTAACAATCCATCAGCATATTTTAACTTCCATACTGCAGTTTTTTTGCTGTGTGAAACAAACAGTGGTGGATGGAGCAGCTACAAAGTTCTCTTTTCTTCACGTTGGCACTTACTGATCAGCTGGCTCCTTAGATGTGAAGGAATAGTGGCTCTACTTTTTCCTGAATGACTGAACTCCTCACCTCTAAGGGAGAGGCCAGCTACCTTTCAACTAAACCTAATTTCTGCCACTTGAATCTGTGATCTCATTCTTTCATCCCTCCCCAGACCTGTTGTTCTCCTGTTCCTCTCTCCCCTTACCCTGGAACAAGACTTTGAGATGCTTTAACTCCTCCACTTCGGGCAGCAACTTGTCCCTGACCTGGATTCAGCACTCCACCCTTTTCTAGCTGAAACCCGTGGTCTCAGATTTGGAGGTGCTCATTCTCATTCCTGCCACTTCACACTTGACTGCAAACTGCTCCAGTGCAAGCTGGAGGCCACCACCTCGTGAACCCAACAGAACCACATCATCTGTTAAAAGCAGAGATGAAAACCATGAGCAACCAATGTGGAAGCTTTCTGCCACTTGGCTATGCCTAGAAATTCTTTAAAAATTATGAACACAGTCAGTGACAAAGGGCAGACCTGGCAAAGTCCATCACCCACTTGGAACAAGTCCGACTTATTGCCGCAGATGCGGACCAAGCTCCCACTACATTTGTAGAAGGTCCAAATGTAGCAACGGGCCAGATGTCCCATACACCCAAAGTACCCTCCACAGAATCCTCCAAGGGACACAGCTGAATGCCTTCTCCAAGTCCACAAAGCACATGTAGACTGGTTGGGGAAATGCCTATGCAAACTCGTGGGGATAAAAAGCTGGTCTGGTGTTCCAAAACCAGGACAAACACTGCCTTGATCTTCCCGAATCTGAGGGTCAACGGACAGGCGGAATTTCCTCTCCAGTACCCTGGCGTAGACCTTTCCAGAGAGGCTGAGTAATGTGATCCCCTTATAATTGCTGCACACCCTCTAGCTCCCCTTCTTAAAAATGGGAACCACCACCCCAGTCTGCCAATCCATAGTTTCCAAAAGTAGAATGGCAGGCAGAGCCTTCAACTATCAGGCCTCTCTCCTCAGTTTGGATTTGGGGGACAAGACACTCTTTTATTTTAGGGTTAGACTAAAAACTTTCCTTTTTTATAAAGCTTGTAGTTGAGGCTGGATCAGGTGACCCTGAACTAAGGGTGTGCGATATTGACAAAAAAATATCTCGATATTTTCCGTAATTTTGTCGATAACGATAATAAACAATATTTTGCATTATTTAAAAATGTTTGTAAAAGAAGTGCAAGCTAGTAAAATATAAGACTTAAATCAGTGTTTTTGACACGTTAACTTTGGCGAGTTTTTCAGAAGCAGTCACTCAATATGGAAGACTTGACAGAATGGAAAAAAAATCGAAAATGAGGCTGTCCAGGGTGGTTTCCCCTACATTATAGCAAAAAAAAAAAAAAAAAAAATCACAGAAAATACACACCTTTGTCTGATCAGAAACCCACTTTTTGGTAGACCGCTTCAGCGTATTATCCAAGGCTCCAAACAGGTGAGTGCCGAGAACGTTGCTAGGTTATGAGGCAGTGATTGTAACATACCTACTTTAACTTAAAGGATATTAACATCCATCCATCCATCATCTTCCTCTTTATCCCGCTAGTCGGGGTCACAGGGGGGATAAAGTTTGCTGAGTGTGGGGTTTGCCAGACACCATAGCTGATTTGGGTTCCCAAAACTTTTCACAGTCCTCATACTGGCTGATGATGGAACAGGTTCGTTGTCGAGCTATCCGCTTTCTTACAAAGTCTGCAAACTGCTGTCTTTTGAGCAATGTCAGTCTTTTCAAATCCAAACCACCTTCTCGTCTAGGAATTAAATCTAAGGCAGTAGACTGTGAGGCTGGTGATGTCTGAATTTCTTCCCATGGCACAGTGTGTTGTTTAGGCAGCTATGCTAGCACACAGTACAGTATGGGCACTCTCAATGCGCACGCGCAGCAGCCTATACTAAAGCATAAAGTAGTGAACGCATGGAGCCGAGGCGTTTTGATTGTTATTTTTTTCCCCAGTCATTAGCATACTCAATAACGTCAGCTCGCACATTGTTAACACTGCAATTATTATATTATCATAGACAATATATTTCACACACCCCTACACTGAACATCCCTTAGTTATGCTACCTTAGACTGTGTGACTTCATGTGATAAATTGATAAAAAGATTTCTTCTTCACACTCCCCACATGTTTATATACCACTGCAGAATGTCATTAAATTTTGGCCGGCCCTCTCCCTTAGTCTGTGTTTTGTCCTCTTTTTTCTTCTTCTCTCTTTTCCCTCACCCTCAACCAGTCGCAGCAGGTGGCTGCTCCTCCCTGAGCCTGGTTCTGCCAGAGATTTCTTCCTGTTAAAAGGAAAGTTTGCCTTCCCACCATTTCAAAGTGCTTGCTCAAAGGGGTTTGTTTGATTGTTGGGGTTTTCTTCAGAATACCGTTGGGTCTTTACATTACAGTATAAAGTGCCTTGAGGTAACTGTTATTGTGATCTGGCACTATATAAATAAACCTGAATTGAACTGAATTAAATTGAAATTGATTTTTAAATGCCTACAAAAGAAACAAGAAAGAAAGAAACTTCCACAATCCTGAGTTGGTGCCAGAAGTCTCCACAGGGGATATATCAGGCCTCACAATAAAATCACAAATATATGCATGGGCTAATCATATCATTATGTCAAAGTGCTTTACATATTGTACTTTAAAATAGGTTCAATGCAGTGGCGGATGCTGGTCTTTCAAGGAGGGGAAGCTCAATTTCGGCCTACATCATAAAATGTGTCAGTTTATTTATTCTACCTCCGTTCCTTTTCAAGAAAATGATCTGTGACCCTGTCTACCAACAAGGCCTCTTTTCCAGGGACTTGACTAGTGTCTTCTCAATGGCCAGCAGAGGTAGGCTGCTTAAACGGCCTTGGCCCATGGTGTTGTGGGTGTAAGACTTGAGGAGAAGCTCTTCTCTACACCTGCAGATGTAGCTCCAATCGTTGCCACTAATGACAATAGTTTGTACACCTGAGGCATTGCACTGTCCAACTCCGGTCCACAACATTCAAACTGTCTGCCATTATGTGCAGCTTGCTACCTAGCTATCTTGCTAGCTGGGACTGGCGCGAGGCTAGTGTGAAGTGTGTCCGCCTGTGAGTGCTTTGTGACGGTGGAGGGGCTCAGCAGCACCCGCTGGACAGAAACTGCGATAGAAGTAAGAAAGAGTGACAGAAGTCAGTCTCCAAACACAACACAACAAACACAACACAAACACAAGCACAAAAAAACCACCAGAAATAGAAGCTCGATTTGTCGCTAGTCGTTTTTAACAAAGAAAATGACGCTAAGAGGGTTAGGAAAGTCTCCGGTTCAACTCAGAACAGAATGAAAATTTAAAAATGCTCCCACGGATGTTTACACCAAAAGATCGCTGATTCGCTCATTTCGCTGTCAATCAAAAAGGGATTCAGCCTCAGACAGATCATCCAATCATCATGCAGAAGCTGAGCGTCCGGGCCAGCCGAGGCCAGCCCACTGCCCCATAGACCCCCAGAGACGCTCAGCGTCCGATGGGCGGGACAAAGCCCAGCATTTATCCAATGACTCGTCTCGTTTCGCTGCACTCTTTGCTTTGCTATTGAACTCTGCGGACGCTCAGCGTCCACACTGTTTAAAGCACTGTGAAGCTGCGGGAATGAGTGAGAGGAAAGCCGTGTCGTTACCAGTGATAAGAAGCTGATTCTGAACAAAAGTTGAGCGCGTTGTAGCGCATATTTAGTCAATGACATGTACGCACAACAGTATATGTTTGATCACTTATTTTTTGACATTTTAGGGGAAGCTGAGCTTCCCTTGCAGTCTTAGAGCAATCGCCTCTGGTTCAATGTCAAAGTGTCACCTTCATTTGACGATTACAGTAAATATTTCATCTTTTCCCTCTGGCTAGCTAGAAATGTTATAGAGATTGAAGTTTAAGCTTTTGTCCTTTAAATCACTGAGTTGCAGCTTAAACTGAATCGTTTGTCCTGGAATAAATGGTTCTTGGCTTATTAGTTTGCTTACAACTCATTGTCAGACCTTGCCATCTGACTTACTTATTAAAAAAATCCATGGTATTTACATGGGACTAAAGCATGCCAAGTCCCTAGAAAGGAGAAAAAAAAACTTGTGTATGTGTGTATTCTTGATTGCATGTGAATGCATGTGGTGTGCCATGTGTGTCTACGTCATTCTGTATTTGTTTGCTGACAAATAATCTATGCGCACAGCTTGGGAGTGTGTGTTTATGTGTATGTATTTGGAGCGACAAGCTTTGGGAGTTTGCAGAGAGGGCTGCCTCAGCAGAGTCACACAAGTGGAAAACAAGATCATCATTTCCCACAATGCATCTTTAACCACAGCAAATATGAACAAGAGTAAGAGTACCACAGAGAGACTTTAAGAAAAACAAGAGCGACGGGATAACAACTAGAACATTTTATGCTTTTCTTTCTTGGTGTTGTCATGACGAAGCAGTGCATATTTAGGCAAGAGAAAAAAGATTTTATTTTTTTCCCCTTTGCTTAGTTTTGCATCACTTTTAATGCACAAAAGACTTGAAAAGAAGAGATAAAAAGATAAATTAAAATACAAAATAGATGTTTTATCCAAGAACACAAGCAGGGCATGTGGTTCTTCCTGACTGAGACAGATTGCAATGGGGCAGAGGGAGAAATGAAATCCAAACTTCATCAGGATGAGCCAACATGCAGAGAGCTTTAAAGTGAAATGAGGAATGAAAGGACATTGGTGCCATGGCACACATTACCTTCACACGCCAGGAGCTCATCAAATGGACCTGATGGCTGCTGATAGAATAGCTCTGGAGTGATGCAGAGAACCCTCCACACAGTCCATATCAGCATTTCTATGTGATTTCAAAGTCATTCAGGTGTCGCCAGGTGGATTATTACCACCATGTCATAATGGCATGAACTGTTTGACTGTGGGGTCAGTGTGCGTACTTCTGCCCAGTAGTGGGCATCTGATAGTCATTCATTATTTACACATCTTGAGAAAGAGACTCCATGTATCTCAGATGCATTTGAGATGCTACGGTACAATTAAATTCAACTTTAATGCTGATATTTCAGGGAAAAATGTCAGTGACACTTTAATTATACTAATCGAATCCTTCAGGTCTGTTTCTGTAATGTTTTAATGCCTTTTTTTTTCAATGTGAAATATTGGCAAAACTTGTTGTACTTAAGTTTGAATCCTGAATTGTTTACATTCATGTTTGCCTGCTGCCAAGCTCCTTTGTTACCTTTTGTTGTGCATTAGCATACGTCCTACACACAGTTTAAGTTAAGGGGAATAATGTGAGCAGAATATTAATCATATCAAAAACTTGGCCATCCTTGTGCAAGTGCATAAGACAAGCAAACCTGACACCCACTCAAAAAAACAACTGTACTATTAAAAATAATTCTCCAGTGATAACCTTTAAAATAACCTTACTACAAGTCACAATTTTTGCTTTGGATAAATAGTTAGCTTTTACCTAAATCCCTATGGCTATTAAAGATTCAGCCCCTAAAGCATGCAAGCAATGATAACACAATGAATTCTAAAAGTGACAAGTTTTTCCACAGTAAATCAGAGCATCTATACACCCAAAACATCTTCTTGTGCAAAACCTGCTTCAGGAATAGTTTGCGAGGTTACCTGTCAGGCACGCAGGCATATGGGCTTCCTCAGCAACATCGATCTCCTGCTCTGAGTTTGAAAACTGCTGCTGCATTTACCCAGACAGCTGTGGCTACTTTTGCTTGCCTGGAGAACAGGGCCCCCACTTCCCCAACAACTGCAAAGGAGGGAGACAATTATGGAGATTCATCACTGCAGTTTGTCTTCAGGGCACAACTCATCTCTGGAGAGAGAGAGATAATTCTGCAATGTGTCAGATGACTTGCAGATGTTATGTGTCACACAGCACAAAGGAACAGCCTTTCAATAGGCTTTTACTGCAGTCTCAGCATTGTTTTATAGGTGTGATATGTATGTTTTTTAGCAGCAGGGAAGTTTGCAGATGCTTGGTCTAAGCACAATGAGGTCAGATGTTCATACATTTTGGAGACCTCAACATAGTGACACAGAGACAGTAATTCATGGAGCGTAAAGACATAAAACATCTTTTCATTTAGACTTGTTAACTTCAGTGACAACAGATTCTAGTTGTAGAGGCTAAAAGGGATACCTTACACGTTTCTCTTTCTTTTACATCACAAGTGACCTGTTTAAGGTTAATAGCAAGAGCTAACATCCATCCATTTTTGTGAAACCTTTGCCTATTTGGCACATGAAGACGCTTAAGAAGAACTGCAAGACAAAACTGCATGTATTAGACTTCTGTCCTCTGGAAATGTACCTACTTAGCATGCAGCTAAAACACACCCAATTGCTGTGAGAGCGCAAAGCTCAAATCTGCAGGAAAAGATCTGTTATTATTCCCTGCATCTGTACTTCTAGTGTGTTCATATTTAGCAAGCAAAACATGCTTTAGCGAAAGACACAAGTTGAAATGAACAAGTCAACAAAATATTCAGCTTTCTTAAAACATAGCCCAGCTGGGCCTCTAACCATTTGAGATTACAAACACAGTCACCACTAATGCACCAGCAAACATTGGCCAGACAGAAGTGCAGCATCATAGCCAGCCGCCTGTTTGAATTGAAACTGTTACAATCCTATGCTTGCTGGCCAGTTCAGAGATAGGGCAAGCAGTTTCTGAACCAACAGAGTACCAGATATGGAAATTCTCTCTGGCACAGATTAGAGTTTTTCAATTAAAAAAAAAACAAAAAAAGACTCCCAGTGTGCTGCTTTAGAAGCTTAGGGGAATATGGAGCTGAAGCAACTATTCAATAATAGCGAAAAGAAAAAAAAAATACACAACCAACTGGACTCAGTGATGTGTTAAAGCCTCAGCCAGAAAGACAAGTACATTATAAGCCTGTGAGCTAATTAGAATGGAATCGTAGATTGCACAAGCAGCTCCATTGTTGGAATATAGCTTCTCTTATGTGGCTGTAGTGTTTAGAAGTAATTATCAAGACTTTATCAGCCTGTTGTAATTGTTAGAATTAAAAAGTGTAATAAAAGTGTAATGTATATAATGTAAAAGTAGAGAAATTTACATCATATATATGTGTATATATATATATATATATATATATATATATATATATATATATATATATATATATATATATATATATATATATATATTAGGGGTGGGACTGGATTAAAAAAATTAATCGAATTAATTACAAGCTTTGTAATTAATTAATCGAAATTAATCGCATTTTAATCGCATTTCAATATTTGACATGAGAAATATTAATTTAAGTTTGGTTGATGAATGAATCAATATACATAAGCTTAAACTTCAAAATTTTGTTTATTTTTCCCACCAGTCTACTACACAGACCAACGAAGGGTGGAAGTGCTCCTGTGATAAGCAAACTCCTGAAATTAAAGTTAAGCATCATAACTGGATAGTTTTATTCAACATTAATGTCTCACTTAATATAGTTGAAAATTAATCATTAGCTCAGCTGTATTCCTTGATGTTGAAATATGTCATGCTTGTTTTAACAGCTTATTTTGAATAAAAGAATTAAAATTAAACCACAAAAAGGAGAAAAAGTTTGTTCTCCGTTTAACCAGCTGCTTTTACACAGCTGGGCTTCACACTCACGGTTGCTAGGCGACATGAGCTAAAGGTGAGGACAGGTGACGCTGATATGAAGGCTAGCCGCTCCCGTCCTCTCTTTGCGGTCTTCGTGGGCTCTGAAGGACGTGGGCCGGGTCCTTCGCAGGATGCGGCCCCTGAATTTGGACATTGTGCGTCGATATAATCTGTATGCCGGGAACTCGTGCACTGAGAAACGTTCCACGGTGCAAAGTGCGATTAAAATGCGTTAAAATTTTTAATTCGTTAATTTCCCCGTAATTAATTAATCGAAATTAACGCGTTAAAGTCCCAGCCCTAATATATATATATATATATATATATATATATATATATATATATATATATATATATATATATATATATATATATATATATATATATATGCCAGCTTACCCTGCAGGCAGTCTTTGTCCTGCAATCTTGGATCCTCTACCAGAGGCCTGGGGGCTTGAGGGTCCTGCGCAGTATTTTAGCTGTTTCCAGTATTGAGTGCTTCTGGACAGAGATCTCAGATGTCATTCCAGGAATCTCCTGGAGCCACTCTCCCAGTTTGGGGATCAATGCCCCGACTTTTCCGATTACCACAGGGACCACTGTTACCTTCATCTTCCACATCCTCTCTAGTTCTTCTCACAGTCCTTGGTATTTCTTGAGCTTACTGGGTTCCTTCTTCTTCATGTTACTCTTGTTTGGTATTGCTATGTCTATCACTACGGCTTTCTTCCTCTTCTTGTCCACCATTACTATGTCCGGTTGGTTAGCCATCACAAGTCTGTCTGAGTCTCTTTTCCTTGCCGTGTCAATTGACACATTGGGGTGATGTCTCCATGGGTTAGCCAACATATTGGATGTGTTGCCGCTAGCATAAGCAACACTTGTTGCACGGTGCTTAGACACCATCACAATTTTATCCACCATTTTCTTATTGCTGTCATCATATGTAGCACTAAATCTAAAACTAAGTCCCACACAGCAGACCGAAACCACGCTGCTACTGATGCATCCTCTAACTCTGGGCCTCCTTTGTCTTTACCACTTGCCATTTCCAGAACCTGGCTGCTGCACTAGACACTTTACCATTCTGCTCCTTCATTTGGGTTACTGGTGCAAGGCTTTTTTGTGGCTGGGGCCTTCTCCCTGTGTCTGCATGGGTTCTCTCTGGGTACCCAAGGGCATGTGGTTAGCTGCCTCTCACCCTATTGCAGCTGGGATAGGCTCCAGCACCCCCGCTACCCTGAATTGAATAATAATAAGAAAATGAATGGAAATTAAATTAAGATAAACTGGAAATTAAATTAGCATGCATAAGATCCTTGTAATAAATGCAGTAAAATCTTTGTCAAATTTTTTGTCATTAATAGTGACAGTGATTACAGTGATTTTACAAACATATTTCTGTATGTACAGTTAAATCATCTGTTCACGTTATACTGTATGTCTATATTTATATGTTTCAGTTGTTTGTTTGGTGGTTTGAAGTCTTTGAATCCCACTTTGATTCCTCTATAAGCATTAAAACACAGATTAATTTTGTAACAATATTTCATAACTCTGGCAGTCAATCACATACCCGAAGTCCTATTTCAATCCATTTTTGTCCAATGTCGACTGAAAGCAGCATGAGCGATTTCAAAGAGTTCACTCCTTCCAGTAAACTCCCACATAAGACAGAACAGAATATCTGCAATCAGTAAATGAGACAGATGCTCCAGTATATTAGATTAATGTTTCAGCTGCATAAAACTAAGACGATCATTTCCATGGTGCAATCTGGAAAATTCCTGGATGTGGAATGCACCAAATCCTTTATAATCCTATAAAGTCTCATTGCTATCACACATCAGTACTGTTTTTAAGAGAAGAGTTTCTGACTGAGCACACTGTATTTAACTAACCATGAGAGTGACACATTTAAATGTAATTTCAACCACTGGGACACAAGGATAATGATAACTCCCATTAGTTGAAATTTTTTTTTTACTTGAGGAAAACTTTCTCAACAGAAAGCAGCTGCTATCTGAAGCAGTCAGCAGCAGGCTGCCCTGACACAACACAGCACATAATCATTTCCTGTCCTTTGAAACATTTTTCTGTGGACAGCACACCTTGGCCTACATTCAAATGGTCTTCATAATATGAAATGTACTCATTTTTGATTGAATAATTTCAAGACGAGCAGGCTTAGCTTTGAGTTATGTTGCACTCGTTCCTTTAGCACATCCTGTCCTCTTTTATAAACACCATCTATGCACATGACAGCAGGCAGACTTGAATATGGATCAGATTGTTGCTCTGATTGACTGAAAAAATGCTTAATCCTTATTTAAATGCATTCATTAAACCCCCCTTCCAATGTTGGTTGCAGTGCACTGACTAATGTCTTCACCTTGAATTCTTTGCGGACTGGAATTGCAGATGGTGTGAAGAGAACATTCCATGTACCATCTAAGTACCTCAGCAGGAGGGGCAAAATGACTGTCAAGGAGCATCAGTGTGGATGGGGTGATAACATGGTCCCACTGCTACTCTCCCACCTCTTTTCTTTTCTCCCTGGCCCAACAACATCCATTCTTCCTTATGTAAATGTCACTATGTTGCCTTATAGACCCCACAACATCCATCTCCTTGTGGAAATGCCACAGCATCAGCACCACTGTGCATCGATCCACTGCTGAGGCTGAAAAGGGGTCAAGAAGCATGGTGCTCTTCCAGGAAGAGGTATTTCTGTTTCGCACTGCTTAAGAGAGGCGGATGCATAACCGTGTCAGATTCAAATGGCCTCATAGAAGCAGAAAGAGGAGGTGGCTGACAAGAATAAGGTGCACAAAGAGAGAGAACAGAGACAAATGCAGTGAAAAAAAATAAAATCTGATATCTATTTTTCATTCTCTGTACACAGTGTGAGGGTGCCTGTCGCTCTGCACGATAAGGAGTGGTCCAGGTTTAGATTAATGACCTGCTTACAGTGCAGCACAAAATCAGTACAGATGTTGTGCATGGAAAAGATGACTTTGCTGACAAGCACTGTGTCCTTTCTGTCAACAGGAGACTCCCAGCCCCTACTATTACACTGACACCCCCACTGAGCTGTATCATGCTGATGAAAATCTCTCACCTCTGAATTTAATCAAAGTATTTTCAGTTATTTCTGGCTCACACTACCCATCCCCATTTCTGGACTGTCCCTTCATCCCCCACAGAGCTGCACTGGATGATTTCATCAGCTATATCAAAGTGATGCCTTAACAGTAGCTTTTTTAGTACTTAGCACTACCTTTCTTTCCTAGGTTTGTGTGTGGGGGTGGAACAGTATTGGCAGCTTAATCACCTACATAATAGGATGTTAGAATCAAGTCACTTCAGCTACTGAAGGACAAATGGTGAAATTTCAGACTTAATGTGGACACAGTAAAGAGCGCCATGCAAATGCAGCACTGTGTATATTTTCAACTCAGATTTATGTCCAGATCCTGTCTCCCATATTTCTGAAATCCATCATTTCTCGTGTGTCTCCCATCCTATGAAGGTTCAGCTTATTACAAACATTATAATTAAGGGGCAGCTATTCTAAGATCCTTGACAGAGGGTGTGGTGGGAAATCTTTACAAAACTAATTGGCGCTTGGGTTATATAAGGATTTGAATTGCATCTGGCACTAGTGCGGTTTCAGTGTTGGGTTTGATTAAATAGCTGGACCTCCTGTTAGACACAGTTGGGTTGGCACCACTTGTCTGCGCTTACTGGCGCTTCTCCTGGGCAGCTCTTCCCTCTCCCATCTGGCACCACCATCACTGCCAGTAAGCTTCTCACACTGTTTCACTCTGTTCCCCTGTCTGTCTATCCCCCACTATGAACTTTCCTACGAAGGATTGCCTTGATCTATTGTTTGATGCTGAGGGACACAGTTTGCAAATTCTGAATATCAGACAGAGCTGCTGGAATAAACTGCGTACTTTTTGCAATTTGCAACCTTTCTTTCAGTAACCCTACAGTGGTTACAGAATTTTGGTATTGTTTGGTATGTAACATTTTTGAAACATCCAAATGAATCACATATTAGAGGACTCATCACACTAGGAACCCAGTAAATGGAGAAGCTTTGAATAAAGCTCACAGTTTAGGGGTTGTGTGATTTTTGGGGTTTCTTCATTATAGGGTCTTTACCTTACAATATAAAGTGCCTTGAGTTGACTTTTGTTTTGAATTGGTGATATATAAATAAAATGGAATTGAAGTGAATTGAATTGGATTGGATTGATAAAGATGCGGTCAGTCCACCCTGTCTCTCACCCTGTGCTGGGATAGCCAGCAGTCCCTCCATATCTCTCAATTTGAAAAGTGGTTAAGAGGATGGATGGATGGATGGATGGATGGATAGATGGATGGACCTAGAGCCTACTGGCTGTGCATCATATCAAGCTGAAAACTACAGGTGGCAGAGTTTTTGCAATAGTGGCTGTGAACTATATACCCCTGAGCTTGACAGCTGTGGACTTTCAAAAAGCAGCTAAAAACTCATCTTCAGCCCACACCCACAGGGGGGAACAGGGTATTTTTTTTGGTATGTTTGTCTGCCTGTTTGTTAACAATGCTACAGCAAAACTATCACTACTTCATACCAAATTTGCACAAAAGTTGGCCAGTGACCCCTAAATCACCTGATTACATTTTTTGCCATATCTGGGCCAAGGTCAGAGGTCAGGTTTTTCTGATTTTCTTGTGAATATGATTTATACCATAGATGCATCTGCTAAAAAGATCAAATAAGTTTGAATCTTGGTGACCCTGACTTCAAGGTAAAGGTCAGAGGTCAAGTTTTCTGAAAATCCTGTGAACAATGTCACCTGGGATGTTCAAATTCACACTATAGCTGCATCTACTAAATATCTTGGATTACTTAGTTCTTACTATAATAAAGTCAATCACAGAAAGTCACAGTATTCTCAGTGGTTTACATTTATTATGGTTTTAGCACTTCTTTTTCCTGGTTCTTAGCCATTTGCAAGTCACTAAGGCTCATATGCATCCATTAAGATATACTAAGACCTGGTAATTATGTGTTCTAGAGCTTGTGCTTTCAGGGAATTTGTGCCACCTAAAGATTGTACTGCCAGGAGGCTGAGGGGTAGCACTGGCGGCTGACAATAGGTTTTGTTCAGTCACTGAAAGCATCTTTTCACGCTTAAATTTGGTTTAAAAGGGGAATTGATCCAATCCAGATTCTGGATTCTCAGGCTACTTAAATCTAACATGGGAAACTCCATTTACATTCACAAAATGAAAGTTATTTTAGTTTAACATTTTATACCACTGAAAATTATGGGCATGAACAATGGGGCCTACACTCTCCTCCAAACGTGTTGGAACAGTGAGGTCAATCCATTTAGTTCTACTGTAGACTGAAAATATTTGGTTTGACATTAAGAGGTGAAAATGAGACAAAAGATCAACATCTCAGCTTTTATTTCCAGGTATTTCCATCTGGATCTGATATTTAGTTCAGAAGATAGCCCTTTTTGTCTGAAGCCACCCATTTTTCTTGTGAGCAACAGTGTTGGAGCACTTACAGGTGAGTTTTGTTGCCCAGGTGTGTCCTGTTACAATGATTATTCAAAAAATAAATAGTGCTGATTGTCGGTTGTGCAGACTGTGCATTTATAGTTAGAGGATATGAAAACTAGAGAGCTGTCTGTGGGTGAAAAACAAGTAATTGTGAAGATGAGAGAAGATGGAAAATCAATCAGAGCCACTGTACAAACATAGCCATAGCCAGTACAACCGTTTGGAACATCCTGAAGAAGAAAGTCGTTACTGGTGTATTAAGTATCAGATGTTGAACAGGCAGACCAAGGAAAACAACAGCAGTTCATGACAGAAACGCTATAAGTGCTGTAAAGAAAGAGCCTAAAACAACTGTTAGTGACATTGCGTACGTGACTCGAGTGAACAGAATCACATTACTGACTGACTCAGATGAAAGCCTGAAAAAGCCTCACAAATAAAGAATGCAAAAGTTTAGTGACGTCAGTGGCTCACAGGCTTGATGCAGTTTTTGCAAGAAAAATAATTTGCAACTAAATATTAAATCCTATTCACTGGAATCTATTTTAAGTTAATCTGTTCCAATACTTTTGCTCACAAGTAAAATGGGTGGGTTCGTACCAGGGTTATTATAGTTAACGAAAACGAACGAAATAACGAAAACTGAAATTGAAAAAACATTGTCGTTAACTGAAATAAATAAAAACTATAATTAAAAGGAAAAAACGATAACTAATTAAAACTGAATTGTGAGTTTACAAAACTAACTAAAACTAACTGAAATTATCGATAAACTGACTTTCATTTTAAGCCTTGTGGATTGATATGAAATCATTGTTTCCGCTCTCGGAGTTTAAGCTGGGAGCGCCACAGGACAACTGTGTGTGTGCGCATGTGCGTGCGCTCACCGCGCTGGTCCGCAAAGTAATTGCTGCGGTCTGCCGAGAAAGCGGCAGAGTCCCGTATGGAGGTTCTTTGAGTACAAACACCTGCACACGACCACAAGGTAATTAACACACACAATCCAGCTACACAAGCATAAATGTGGACATGAGGTCGGCAACTTCTGTAGGTTGTGTACAGAGGCCGCAAAGACCCTGCAAGTTTAATTAGCGAGCATCTAACCAAGCTAGCTCCAAAACAGAAGCAGCTTCAGGTGGTGAGAACATCAGGATGCAGCTGGATTTGAGCTTTGACTCCTTCAAAGAGTTTGTTTTTGTCAAACACCACATGTAGGCGTTATTAATCTGCTGCACTGATGCTGAAGTTTATTGTGGAGTTTATTGTAGAATTTATTGAGTTTGGGAGTTCATGTTTTTCTTTGTTTCTCCCTGCTGATGTTCATGTGTGTCCTTAATATTACACACATTTAGCATGTCTTGTGAACAGTTGGTTGTTGACTATATTTCTGTAAACTGTATCTTTTGTCAAGTTTTCATTACACAATAGTCACTTTTGCGCCTTGAATCTTGCACCTGATCAGGTATGAAAATACTAAAACTAATACTGAAACTAACTGAAACTAACTAAAACTAAGCATGAAACCAAAAATAAAAACTAATAAAAACGAGAAAAACCACTCTGAAAACGAATTAAAACTAACTGAATTAGAGAAAAAAAAGTAAAAACTAACTAAAACTAAACTATAATGTAAAATCCAAAACTATTATAACTCTGGTTCGTACCATCTTCTGAACTATGCATCAGATCCATATGTAACCTGGAAGTAAAAGCTGAGATGTTGATCTTTTGTCTCATACTGATTTTTTTGGTGTCAAACCCAAATGTCTTCAGTCTACAGCAAAAATAAATGGACTGACCTCACTGTTCCAATACTTTTGGAGGGAAGTGTATGTGTTATCTCAGTGAGTCAATAATTGGAACGTAAAAACGTTCAAATCAGCTAAAACATCTGCTGGGGGGAGGTGCTTGTTGTGCCCAGTGCCATGTGTTATCGACTCTTTTTTTTAATGCTCTGGTATTTTGTGGTGAAGCACTTTGTGATGTTTATCTTGAAAGGTGCTGTATGAATAACCTTTAACTTACTTTACTAGTAACCCTTCGACCTGACTTTCATTTTGGGGAAGTGGAGCAAGCAGCAGAGCACAAAATTTAAAGCATAGTGCTGGAGGTAACGAAAGTTAGGTCAAGGCAGGACTTCCAACCTAAAAGCTGCAGCTTGAAAGAGGTGCACATAGATACAAACTTGAAGGTTAGATCAGATAAATTAAAATTAGATTTGTTTTTGTTGTTTATTTATTTATTGTTTTATGGGTTACCAAAACGTTTGATTTGCTGTAGAGAAAATAAATTTATATTGAAATGTAATTCTCTTTGGATTTTCATTGCATGGTAAGATAGCTTTTTATGAGGCAGGATAGGATAGTTTTGGGAGAGCTAGACATATTCTTTTTTTTTTTTTTTTGGTTCCCCAAGAAGATAAAGGTGACTAATAGAGGCTCATGCTGAGACTGCAGTCATTTCTGACAGTCTGGAATTCAGAGAGGCATCGGGGGGCTTGTAGGAAAGGACACCTAATGGCACATATTACAGTGATTTTTATGGGTAAGATCTGTAGTGACAGTCTGAATGTGCTATGGTGAGGGTACATGTGAAAAGGTATGCTGTCTTTAAAAAAAAAAAAAGAAGAAGACACAAAAGATTGCCTCCACAAAAAGAACACAATGTAAGAACCTAGTATATAAACCAGTAATGGTCCAGCATAACATCAATTTTTTTTCCCCACTTTTAAATAAAATAGCAAGTACAGCTCATCACGTTCTTCATGTCTGTCCAGCAGCACTGTTGCCTTTCCCCAGACTTTCTCTCTTCGGGCATTAGTATCTGCTGCCTCACAAACGTGTGCACACACACGATAAGTGCTGCAAGCTGCTCTTTTCTCTCAAGTACTCTGGCACAAGAATGGTGAAAAACAAAAATATGTTTCACATTTGTGCTGTGGGATCGCTCATAATTCAATCCAAATAAAAGATTTTTTAATGCACAGTGACTTGTCATCTGTGTCGCATCAGTTAGTGCACCCAGAGCTGTGTTGGCTGGACAAGAATTCACAAGAGAGAAGATTGTTTAAAGTGAGAGAGACAGAAAAATGACGGCTGTGACAGCTGTGTACATGACTAGCTTTAGGAGAAGAGGATGAATAAAAAGTGAGTGGCACCAGTTTGGAGCAAAGTAACCTTCTTGATTGCTTGCAACAGAACCAGGAAGTTATGCAGCCAGGCAGTGGAGACAGATGTCAGAACAGGGAGTGCTTAAAAGTAAGGTAGATACAGTAAATGTGAAGGAAGTTCTAACTTTTATTAAATCTGAAACATGGTACAGAGTTGCAGTAACCCTTGTATATAGCAGTTTAACACAATAGGTGATTTCATTCATTCATCATCACAATACAGCCTCACAACAGCTTGTGAAAATCAAATAATCATTTGAACTGTACATGAATTTCCCATTTTTGTTTACATGAACTTGTTTGGTGTCATATCTATTAATTCATGTCCATCTATACAAAGTATACAAGTAATATCATACAAGATCATTTTGCCCCTCACACCAGAGATTACAGTCCCAAATAGAATAGATTATTTTTATACTTTATTTGGGATTATTTTTACACAGATTAAATGCAGTGACACTGTGTTGTCATTTGGTGTTTGGTTAAATTTAGATACTAAGGGAGTACCTGTATAATGGCTGCATGACTGCAGACACCTGTCTCTTGGATGGGTGTTCTGGAATGCAATTTTCTTCATATACTTCTGTACAATGACAAGGTTCAATCTAATCTAATCTAATCTAATCTAATCTAAAATCTCTTGGCTGGTAGGTTTGGCAGTAAAACTACTTGGTTCAGATTACTAAAAAGTAGGGCTGCATAAAACGATTATTTTAGTAATCGAGTATTCTATCGATTATTCCAGCGATTAATCGAGTAATCGGATAAGAAATACTTTTTTTTATTAACAGTTTATCTGCATATTTTAACTTCCGTAATGCAGTTTCTCGCCATGTGAACAAACAGCGGTGAATGGAGCAGCTACAAAGTTCTCTTTTCTTCACCTTAACACTTGCTGATCAGGTGCTTGATGAAGGACCTCCAGCTGTTTCACAGATTTAATGGTGGTTACTAAAAGAAAAAGCTGCTGTTTTGGACGCTGGAAAAACGTTTCCTTTTTCACTACTTGAGCTCACCGTCACAGCTTCGCCTCTTTGCGCTTGCGCAGTTAAAACCGCTGCCTGCTATGAGTGTTTTGAAAAACTAGTGGCTGCGGGAGCCATGGCGCATGTGTGAGTAATGTTGTAATGCTTTGTATTCACAAGCATTCTCGAAAATACGTTTCTACTGCAGGTCTATATTTAGTCACTAATAAGGGATTAAAGTATAAAAAATATTTTGAAGCAGCCCCTCGGTCCTGGGGGGCGGGCCTTCCGGTACCGAACCATCGCTAGTGCTAATGGCCCGCGCTCGCTAGCAAACCAGTTCTGGTAGCTACAGCTGAAGTAAAGACAAAAATAGCAGCTGAAATTCTCAGCGAGCACAACACACACAGACACACAGAGAGCAGTGGAGGCGTGGAAATGCATGTCAGCGACAGTTGCCACCCGTCCCGTAAAGTACGGAACACGGCATGTTACGGAGCCGTATTCCACGGAGTCCCGTAACATACGGGGTTCTGTATTTTACGAGACAGGTGGCAACTCTAGTGATGATCCACTCTGTGTTAAATGAAATCCATCGCAGCGACGGAGAGCTTTTTAGAATGTGTGCTTGTGTATACGTGAGTGATTCACACTCCAGTCCAGTAGGTGGCGGTAATGCAGTTCTATGTTGGTTTGCCAGCCCCCAATAAACCCACAAAAAAACGTCAGCACTAATGCTGCTAATGCTAGTGAGGAGCGCCGCTTACACCGAGACAGCTGAGCGCTGCAGAGTTTAAACGAAGCATCGACACAGTAAATTTGTGTCGATAAATTTTTAGAATCGATTTAATCGAGTTAATCGATGAATCGTTGCAGCCCTACTAAAAAGTCATACTTTGGGTTAAAATACAACATCTGCCATGAAGTTTAGACAGTGCTGTAACATCCCACTGACTGTGTCGGAGTGAAATATACACCCTGACTGAAGAGGGTTCAGGACACATGAGCTGCTGTTTTAGTAAACAATTGGTGAAAATCATCCATCCCTCCATTTTCTTAAGTCTTTATTTAACTGAGGGTTGCAGGACAGCTGGCAGGAGGCAGGTTAGACCCTGGACAGGCCACCAGTCTATCACAGTGCTAACACAAAGAGACAGACAGCCATTCTTTCTCACATTCACACCTACAGGCAGTGTAGAAGGATCAGATAGCCTACCACACATCTTTGGACTGTAGAAGGAAACCAGGATACCATTAGGAAACCCACACAGGCACAAGCAGAACATGAAAACTCCACACAGGAAGCCAGGATTTATTTTATGTTAAATCATTAATTAGCTATTTCATGAGAAAACAACCTACTGTACTACAGTACCTACAGTAATAATCAAAGAAGCTGTTGATACAACTTTTCTTAGCAGATGTTTCAAGAATGTAACATCTACTATTAATGAGTAGTAAACAGCACAGTCTGGAAATGATCTTAATTGGGATTTTGCAGAATTAGAATTGCATTGCTTTTGTTCATTTGACAGCATTAATGAAATCGCTCTATTTGGGTAAACATTAAAATGGAAGTCGGCTATCAGAAAAAAAAAAGTAATAGGATAGCTTTGAAGTCTGCAGCACCACAGTAATGAAGAAAGAGCAGTCCCTTGAAATGTATGCAATAATGACTGAAATTTTAACTTGTGCAATTACTCGTTCCCACCTTTGGCCTGGGTTCAAATCTTGCCTTGGCCGCTCATTACATGAATCTTCCTGCACAAATTCAGTCAATATAAACTGAATCAATTAAATTAAAATAGATGTACTGTTTTCTTTCCATTATTAGAGCAACAGAGTCCTTTAGTCTGATTTCCTCCGAGTTCTGTTTTGCATTATGACTCAGCAATACAAAAACGTCTCCCAGGAGGAGATGCTTTGGAGACAAGAGAATGCCTGCATTTACCGATAAAGAGAAGTTGACTGCTTGCTGCACCTTTGTCGTTCTTGGCTGTCAGCAGAGCTTTGCCTCTGTATGAAAATCTAAGAAGAGACTCCCCCACGAAATGTGCACATAGCACAACAATCACAACTTGAGATGAGTGCCAATCACGACAGCTTTCACGTGTGCAGGAGGGATGAAAAAATAAAATCTCTGCTCTAACCTATCATACCAGAGAGGCTGACAGGCAGACATAATCTTCCCAGGAGTCTGAGCTCTGTGCTGTGGATGAAGGATAAAAGGAGGAGGAGGGTGATGGAGTGCTAGTTGTGGCTAGATGGATGGGTGGAAGGATAGATGAATGGAAGGGGAAAGTAACAAGGGGAGGGCTGATGTAGTGAAGGGTACTCTAATGCCCCCACACTCTTGATTTGACGTAACTAGTGTCTGTGCAGTCATCCACAGTGATGAACATACACTGTATACACACAAACATATAGGCACAAACACATATGCTCAGTTAAAAAAATACAGATACACCCATATACACACTCTTGCACAGCTGTCAGATAAGACAGCTTTGCATCAGAGATCGCTGCTCACAAGCCTGAGACCAGTAAAATCCCGTTCGAAAATCCTGCTGCTATTGATGCCAGCGGGGAGTCCTGTGAACACCACAGCATGCGCCTACACTTTGTGTGTGATAGAACAAGTGAGAACTGTCATGGCCGATAAGGAGAGGCACTTTATCTCTGGATCAAGCCTTATCCTGATGAAAACCAGTCATCTATGAGGGCATGCTGACATTTCACAGGCAGCAATGACTCTATACTGCACGTCAAGGGACAGATGCCGTTTCACAGCAGCATTCCAGGGTTCATTTTGTCCTTGTTGCTGATGACAGCAAATTATCCCAGGAGGGCTGTTTGATATGCACATCTAAAACAATGTGTGATATGCATTTTTTTTTTCATCTCCAAAAATACCACTGAGCTTGTAGTGTTTACTTAAGGTTATTGAACTTGAAAAGTGCCATCTCTGTTCAAATCCAGCTCATGGCCTTTGCTGTGTGTATATTAACCTTGTTCAGACCCTTATAATTCTGGACAGTGTCATACCACTAAACTGAAGATGAGGACATCAAAACAATGGGAAAAAACTTTTAAAAAGATGGGGAATTAGAAGAAACAATGATGGCACACACTAATGTGAGACAGTCTTCAAATGTATGCCTATATTTCCATAAGTATACTTTCACACTGGTGTATATTTCAAGCATTAGTAAGCATAACTACTCATTTTCAATTGCAATTTCAGTTTTGCAACTATAGGGGAGTTTGAGTGTGACCCTGCAAAGCCTGTATCCAGGCTTAACAGGTGGATGTCAACAGAAGTGTTGGTAAACAGTAGCTTTCTGCCAGGCTTTCTCCTTAGGCAATTTGAGTCACTGAATTGGAAAAGTGATCCATGAAGACTGTGGAATGTGTGATGCATCCAGACAGTGTATTGATGCAGGTTGTTTAACAAGAATCCTGATTACTTTCCACTCCACCATTCCTTTCAAAATATGTCCGATTCCTCCCCCAGAAACAAAACGGTGACAGTCATAATATTAAAATTGAGCCTTTAAAACGGGACCACTGCATGTAAATAAGGGAGTAGCTGAAAGAAACTCACTATACTATATGTATAAATTGTCTCTTTTTTCTTGAAAACAGCTTTTTGAATATTGTCTTTGGAATGGGTATCAAAGAGTAGAAGCAAGGCAAGCAGTGCTTGCTCAGGGAAATCTGAAAATACACTTCAATTGAAAAATACTAAAGGGAAAGCAATCTTTCTCATTTTGTCTCAAAAACCTGTTATCCCCATAATGCCTGTTTGTACCATCCTGTTAATTACTGCCATGTTGTTGGCCATTGTCTCTGGAAGCGTAGCTTGACTTGAATTCTACAGTTTCTGTCATTTTAATGGCCGTGTCCATGTCCCATTAACAGAGGCTGGAGCTTGGCAAGCTGAGAGGGGAGCATGCTTTTTTTGTTTAATTTGGGGTTTGTTGGCTGTTTTGGGTTGGCAGTGAAATATGAATATGAGAATGTGACGCATTGCTGTACACTATGGTTGAGCTTATTTTAAACATTTTATACTCTATTGGGTAGTTAAAACACTGAATATTGATTCATATAACAATAACACAATGACATTTTTCTGCAGGATAAGTACTTTCACTTTTAGTTTCAGTAAAACCCCATAATTTAATATCACTACATTATGCAAAACACACACACATTTGTTTGGCAAACTAGTACATACCTCCTTATAGTAAAGTCAGTTAATAGTGTGTGAAGTTTGATGATCTAGCTTGAACAGTATGCATCTATAATCACATCGTTTTCAAGTTAACCCATTCACAAGATTTTCACAAAAATGGACCTCTGACCTTTACCTTTAGGTCTAGCTCACTGAGATTCAAACTCAACTGAGTTTTTAGTACATGAATCCGTGGTGTGAATTTGAATATCCTAGGTCACATTGTTCTTGAGTTACCACCAAGATTAAAGTTTTAGTGGAACATACGACTTTTTCCTTGAAACAGCCGAGCTATAAATGGCTTTACTTAAAAATAACTCATATTTTGGGTGTCAGGTGAAAACTGAAAGGGCAAATGAAAAAAAAAAAATCCTGAGCATAAAACAGCATAAATCGTTGTCCGCTTCTCTTTAGAGAAGCCACAAAAATAATAGAGGGAAATGGTGAGTAAACAAAAACAGAAGAGCTTTATACGAGGGATTTATTTAAGACAGAGTCTGTTCTTTACAAGACCTGTGGTTATGTTTCAAGGATGTTCAACATGAGGGCAACGTGACCCGAGGAAAAGAGAAGTACACAATCAAAATTACACTGACTGAAAGTTACTGGCTTTTCAGAAGCTGTGAATTTTATGTGTAACCACAGCTTAGCAAGAATTTAAACTGAACCCCTAGCATTATTCTGCACCCTCTGCAAAGACAAAAAGTTGACACATAAAGAGGCAGATCATCCAAGTTCGCAAACACAGGATCCTGTTTTCCAGAGAGGGACACTCGACCTGTAGCCTTCATTCCCCAGACACGGCACCAAGCACAGCTGTGGCAATCAGGAGAGTTTAAAAATGCAATTTCCAGAAATAATGAACCAATTAAAATTAAATGCCATCCATAAACACAGACTAATCTTCTTCGTATTTGCATTTTGTAATTTATTATTTCAAAGCACTCATCTTAGCATGACTGAATGGTTCCTGTGCTTAATAATAAAGAGTAACTCATGCTATCTATCTAGCAACCTTTTACCATCTTTATTTAGAAAATATATTACTGTTTTTAGAAAGTGAGTGAAGTTAGGTAGAGTAGCATCATCATAGAACTGTTGACATCACAACAACTAAGAAAATACATTTGGAAAAATAAAACTTGTAGACATAAAATCTGACATTTTATGTTAGCAAATTACTGACATACCTGTGAATTTGCTAAAATGCCAAGCCTGGATTAACTATAAACCTTTTTCCTTCATTAGACCACCCTGGTGCCCTTGTTGGTTACTGAAAATGGAAGGGCTTTGGTGATTAGGTAGGGTACATATCTACATACTTTAGCACACACATAATGGGTAAAACAGAATAAACACACAGTTTGGTAGTTTATAGATAGGCATTAAATAACTTTTGCTTAAATGCTAATTGTGCAACATGGAGTTAGAAAAGCAAGAGTGTTAAGGTCAATTGTTCAATCCATGCATCAGCAGGTAAGTGGAACTATTACCAGTCTATCAATTATATGGCCTTAAGCAAAGATCTTAACCTCTATGGTCAATGGCCAATAGATCAGACTGTGATTGCAACTGAGAGCTTCCAACTTTTGTATATGTGAAAATAAATGAATGTGATGAGTGTTCCTTGAAAGAGAACATTGCTCTTGTGGATATTAACATCTTAATAATGTAATCTGACTTAATTTTTGTATCAGATTAATTTACACATGTAGAAGGCGATTCAGTAATTAATGGTTAAGAGATCCTGATCAATACCTTGTCACAGTAAAATTGCCTTGCCCGGTATGTAAACACTGGGTGCTATAATTATATGCTATAATTTACATGAATTCATTGGAACTTTAAATGACAAATATACTCATAATTTGCCATGTTCACAAACATAATCAGTGACTGGTTTTGAATACTGGAGTAATAAAATATAAACATTTTTAAGCATTAGAACATGTTAAAAAAACTTCTTTAATGTGTTGAGAGTTGATTTGCACTCACAAACTAAAGATGTGAACAGCTTAGGTTTGACATATTCTGTGTACATGGTGCACAAATTAACATGTTTCCATTTATACTGCTGGTTCCACACTGTAAAGGAAATCATGGTCACTGTAGTGACCCTTTGGTCATCTTTTCCCAGTATTCCTTGAAACTAAAATGAAAGCCTAGAGTGCTTTCCAGGGGATTTAAATTATTAAGTAGCAACATGAAATCTAATTCAGAGTGATAAATGAAAGCACATTAAATTAGAGTTCGAGCCTATGCAACCCAATCGTTGCTGGGAGGGTATAGAGGTAATGGTGTGTGTGAGTAAGTGAATGTGTGTGGGTGTGTTTTGATGAATATACTGTATACCTCTCTCCAGCTGTGGCTGTAGGCCTGAGTGTGCTCTAGAACATTAACAACTACCTGTCATTGACTCTCTGCTACCACAGCTGGTTGTTTAAAGGTCTATCAAAAATCTGTGATTTCATCTTCTGTTAAAGGACAGACATGGTCTGTGAAATGTAAAGCTCATAGGGTTTATTGATGTGGGAATAAAAGAACCTATGGAGACCTACAATACTTTTTCACTGCTGAGGTTATGAGCATGTGCTAAGCTGCCAGGTCTGCGGTCTATGTGAAAATATGGTGGTTTAGATGTTCCAAATTGCTACAACAGCATCAATATATCCAACATTGGACCAACAGCCTAAACTCTGTCTGACTTGACATTGAACAGACTATACGTAAGTAACTTTCAATTCAACACACTGCTTTCATTGGCAGATCAATTACGTGTCATCAGTGCTTCAAACCAAATACAGCAAGTACCACTCTTCCTGGTGGACAGCAAACAAACTCCTCAACTTTGAAATTTGTCTCTCTCCTCTCACCCCTATTTGACACAAATCAATGTTCAAAATTGACAAACAAACAAACAAACAAAAGCCCATCAACTTCCCTGCATGGAAATAGTGAGAAATAACCAACCTGGAGCATCTATTCAGGGAAGCTCTCCTATGACCTTCAACCAAATTCAACATACTTAACCACCATCCCTAGTGGTACAGTATATACAATTGAAAGCAACTTTAAAAGATGAAATTGACATCCATAGTTTTAACCAAGATCTGAATCCTTTATTACAATGATTATGCTCTCTTCAACCCCCCAAAGATTATCTCACAAATATTTAAACTGTTTTCACATTATCACAGCACAATAGTATTTCCCACAAATAAATGGACATCAGACCTGAATGGTTCCACACTCCAAAGTAATTAGACATCAACTGGCAAACTGTATGCATTCATTTTTTTTTTCCCATGTCCTACAGCATAAAAATTCAACAAATTCAGTTTAAGGTCTTGCACAGAATACACGTCACCATTCATAAAATATACATAATGGTATTTAGTAACACAAATACTTGTGTATTCTGTCCCAGGAAAATAGATAATTATTTCCATACATTCTGACTTTGTGCCCAAGTAGAATTACAATTGTGGTCAGGGGTTGTGGGAGAGCTGTCCAGGGTCCTTAACCTCAGCGTTGTCTAACCACCCTCTGTTTTACTTCTAGGTGACTTATCCTCATTGACCATACCCAAACACCACCAAGCTTTATCTTAATAGCTTTAATAAGGATTGCCAATTTTTTTATTTATTTTTTTTTACTCAAGTGGAAAGACAAAAGTACCAAAGTATCAGAAACTGATTTCAACTTTAAAGAGCAAAGTTACCCAATTTGAAAAAACATTCTTATTTTTATCTTTCAGCTTGTCCCTTTAGGGGTCATCACAGCTGATCATCTGCCTCCATCTCACCCTATCCCTAGCTCACTGAGATACCTCTGTGCACGTTTGCAAGAGATATCAGGTAAATCAAGCACTTCTGATTTGAGGCTTTCTTTTTCAAAGGAGCCACAGTATCCAGACTTGTACGCAGTAAAGATGTAACACTATTAATGAGATAATCAACCCCTGTGGGAGTAGAATTTAGGTAGCTGTTCCGCATTGTGTTGGCACGTGACGTTGAATATAACAGTGGAGGAATTATATCCTTAAACTTAGTTACAGCACTTTCAGAAAGACCTCTACTATAATGAAATTTATTCCCCTCTGATTTTCGCTGTTAAATTTTCTACAGTGTGATTAAAGTGGTGGGTGGGCACATTTACATTTTGAGAGAAGCCAATTGTGTCTAAGATTACATGTAATGTTCAGGCTGTCATTTTTAGCACTTACATGGATGCTAAAATCACCCACTCTTTTCTCTGAACTGAACACAAAAGATTGACGTAAGAATCTGGAGCAATCAGATACAAACTCTGCATAAGGGCCACTTGCATGATGGATAACAACAAATAAAACAGTTTTTTGAGTTTTCCAATTAGGGGGGATAGGGCTAAGGGTGAGGCTTTCAAATTATTTAAAATTTTGCTCAGGTCTTTGGTTGATTAATAAGCTGAAGTGGAAGATTGCTGCTACTCCTCCTCCTCGACCTGTGCTTCAAACATTCTAACAGTGTGACTTGGGGGTGTTCATCCTGCTGTAACCAGGATTCTGTAAGGCAGAATAAACCAATATGTTGATCAATTATTAAATCATTTACTAACAGGAAGAGTATGCTTTGGATAAAGCAAGTCACTATCTAAAAATTTATAATTAATTGAGCTAATTAATTGAGCTAAAGAGATTAAGCTACACAAAACATTGTAACATTAACAGGATGAAAAATTTGAAAAATTGCCTCTTAATTTAATTAAAATATTTTCCTAAAATCAACATGGAACTTGCCTAAACCAGGTCAAGTGGCCAATTTTTCTTGGCATGTACAAACAAAAGCAAACACCAAGTAAAACAAAACAAAAAAGAAGCACTCCAAGAGAGTAAACCTTGGACAAGGCAGTATTTACTTTTAAGGGACTAGTATTGTATTTTGTATATATCCATGTTGTTTTCTTTGCTATTTTTTATATGTACTTTAAGAAGTTTGTAGTGCAGTAAAAAATCAGATAAGGGTAGCATTATAGATGCACAAACATTGTATAGGAGTAGGTAATGATAAAGGGATTCATTCAAAAATAACTTGGGCTTATTATATTACACTACAGAATATTTCTAACTAACCAGGCTGTCATGGCCGGGGAGGAAACAGGCGAGGAATGGCTGACACAAAGGACTCCGGAAGTCAGCGTAACTTAAAAGGGATTTATTTCAACGGGAAAAAACAATACAAAAACCGTTCAGAAGGGAGACGAAGGGGAACCACAGGGAGCACAGGAACACACGGGCACACAACATCAACGACGCAACAGAGAACAAAACAAAACTGAGGGCTTAAGTACACACTGGGTAATCAGGGCAAGAGGAAACAGCAGGGAACAACAGGTGAGGCAAATGAAACTAATTACACAGGGGAAGCAAAGCTGAACACAAAGCACAGGAAAACCAGACTGTCAAAATAAACAGGAAGTGACAAACCAAGAAACATACTGACTAAACACAGGGAACAGGCACAGACTCAGGACAGAGACGCAGACATATCACAACACTAGGAAATAAACTAACACAAACCGCTGGGCCAACGGCCCAGGACATGACAGTACCCCCCCCTCAAAGGCCGGCCCCCGACGGCCAAAACCAGAAAACAAAACCAGACAAGGGCGGGAGGCGGGGGACCAGGAGGGAGGGCCCGAAACAAAAACAAAGACAGGGAGCAAAACAGAAATCACAGGGCGTGAACAAAACAAATCAAACCCGTACAGGAAGAAAACAAAAACACAGGACCAGAACAAAAGGCGACGGCACAAGGCCGGAGACAGTCCAAAACAGGGGGTCGAAACAAGGAACAGTCCAGGAGCTATGACAAAACAAAAACAGCAGGGGAAAAAACAGTCCACAGTTCAGGGGAGTCAGTGGGAAATCCAAAACAAAAAACACACAGTTCAGGAGGCCGCAGAGGCCAAGGGGCCACAAAGCAAAGTCCCAACGAGGGAGGCCGACCGCGCTCCCAGCGGCGGCGGCGGCGAGGACGAGAAGGAATCACTGGAGGCCGACCGCGCTCCCAGCGGCGGCGGCGACGAGGACGAGAAGGAATCACTGGAGGCCGACCGCGCTCCCAGCGGCGGCGGCGACGACGAGGAGGAGTCACTGGAGGCCGACCGCGCCCCCAGCGGCGGCGGCGACGACGAGGAGGAGTCACTGGAGGCCGACCGCGCTCCCAGCGGCGGCGGCGACGAGGAGGGGTCACTGGAGGCCGACCGCGGGGCATGCGGCGGCGGCGACGGGGAGCAGACACTGGAGGCCGACCGCGGGGCATGCGGCGGTGGAGACGGGCGACCCCGGGCTCTGGTGGGGAACCCTCGGGCGACGTGGAGCGCTCGGACTGAGCAGAGACCCCCACCGGCTCGGACTGAGCGGGGCCCTCAGGCGCGGGGCGCTCGGACTGAGCGGGACCCCCTGGCTCGGACTGAGCGGAGACCCCCATCGGCTCGGACTGAGCGGGACCCCCTGGCGCGGAGCGCTCGGACTGAGCGGAGACCCCCATCGGCTCGGACTGAGCGGGACCCTCTGGCGCGGAGCGCTCGGACTGAGCGGGACCCTCTGGCGCGGAGCGCTCGGACTGAGCGGGACCCTCTGGCGCGGAGCGCTCGGACTGAGCGGAGACCCCCATCGGCTCGGACTGAGCGGAGACCCCCATCGGCTCGGACTGAGCGGGACCCTCTGGCGCGGAGCGCTCGGACTGAGCGGGACCCCCTGGCGCGGAGCGCTCGGACTGAGCGGAGACCCCCATCGGCTCGGACTGAGCGGAGACCCCCATCGGCTCGGACGGAGCGGGACCCCCTGGCGGCTCGGACTGAGCGGGACTCTCCGGATGCTCGACCACTGGATGCGCAGGCTGGGGCTGCTTTGCAAGGCATAGTGCGGGTGAGTCTAACGGTGAGGATGATGGCGACATGGGAGTTAACTGGGACTCGGACTCAGAGACCAGAGACTCAACAGCAGTCGACGGGAGAGACCGGGGCTGAGACAAAGAAGCTGAGTGCGTGGGAGCTGACCCTGGGGAAGCTGAGTGCGTGGGAGCTGACCCTGGGGAAGCTGAGTGCGTGGGAGCTGACCCTGGGGAAGCTGAGTGCGTGGGAGCTGACCCTGGGGAAGCTGAGTGCGTGGGAGCTGACCCTGGGGAAGCTGAGTGCGTGGGAGCTGACCCTGGGGAAGCTGAGTGCGTGGGAGCTGACCCTGGGGAAGCTGAGTGCGTGGGAGCTGACCCTGGGGAAGCTGAGTGCGTGGGAGCTGACCCTGGGGAAGCTGAGTGCGTGGAAGCAGGCCGGGAGACGACTGGCTGCGTGGAAGCAGGCCGGGAGACGACTGGCTGCGTGGAAGCAGGCCGGGAGACGACTGGCAGCGTGGAAGCAGGCAGGGAGACGACTGGCTGCGTGGAAGCAGGCCGGGAGACGACTGGCTGCGTGGAAGCAGGCCGGGAGACGACTGGCTGCGTGGAAGCAGGCCGGGAGACGACTGGCTGCGTGGAAGCAGGCCGGGAGACGACTGGCTGCGTGGAAGCAGGCCGGGAGACGACTGGCTGCGTGGAAGCAGGCCGGGAGACGACTGGCTGCGTGGAAGCAGGCCGGGAGACGACTGGCTGCGTGGAAGCAGGCCGGGAGACGACTGGCTGCGTGGAAGCAGGCCGGGAGACGACTGGCTGCGTGGAAGCAGGCCGGGAGACGACTGGCTGCGTGGAAGCAGGCCGGGAGACGACTGGCTGCGTGGAAGCAGGCCGGGAGACGACTGGCTGCGTGGAAGCAGGCCGGGAGACGACTGGCTGCGTGGAAGCAGGCCAGGAACTAGCTGACACTGGGGACCGAGGAAGAGCTACTGGAACTGACTGAGAGTGGAGTGGACAGGGAGCGACAGGGGCTGGGGCTGACTGAGTGCTAGGGGGAGCGACAGGAGCTGGGGCTGACTGAGTGCTAGGGAGAGCGACAGGGGCTGGAGCAGACTGAGTGCTAGGGAGAGCGACAGGGGCTGGAGCAGACTGAGTGCGAGGGAGAGCCACAGGGGCTGGAGCAGACTGAGTGCGAGACAGCGCTGCTGGCTGCGTGGGAGCAGCCTGAGGGCTAGGGAGATCTGGCTGCGTGGAAACAGAGAGGTGAGAGCTAGCTGACACTGGGGCCTGAAAGGGAGCTGACTGAGAGGGCACTAAAACAGCTGACACGGGGAACCGAGGGAGAGTTACTGGAGCTGACTGAAGGCGAGGGAGAGCGACTGGAGCTAGAGCTGACTGAGACCCTGCTGCTGCAGCTAACACAGAAAACCGATGCGAAGGCTTGGACCTGGTTGCCCCCACCCGCGGAACAGGAACGGGTGCAGAGGTCAGCCCGTCCGTGGCTGCCCCCACCCGCGGAACAGGAACGGGTGCAGAGGTCAGCCCGTCCGTGGCTGCCCCCACCCGCGGAACAGGAACGGGTGCAGAGGTCAGCCCGTCCGTGGCTGCCCCCACCCGCGGAACAGGAACGGGTGCAGAGGTCAGCCCGTCCGTGGCTGCCCCCACCCGCGGAACAGGAACGGGTGCAGAGGTCAGCCCGGCCGTGGCTGCCCCCACCCGCGGAACAGGAACGGGTGCAGAGGTCAGCCCGTCCGTGGCTGCCCCCACCCGCGGAACAGGAACGGGTGCAGAGGTCAGCCCGTCCGTGGCTGCCCCCACCCGCGGAACAGGTACGGGTGCAGAGGTCAGCCCGTCCGTGGCTGCCCCCACCCGCGGAACAGGTACGGGTGCAGAGGTCAGCCCGTCCGTGGCTGCCCCCCCCCGCGGAACAGGTACGGGTGCAGAGGTCAGCCCGTCCGTGGCTGCCCCCACCCGCGGAACAGGTACGTGTGCAGAGGTCAGCCCGTCCGTGGCTGCCCCCACCCGCGGAACAGGTACGGGTGCAGAGGTCAGCCCGTCCGTGGCTGCCCCCACCCGCGGAACAGGTACGGGTGCAGAGGTCAGCCCGTCCGTGGCTGCCCCCACCCGCGGAACAGGTACGGGTGCAGGGGGAGCTGGAGCCAAGGGAGCGGGAGCAGGGTGAGCAGAGGGAGCTGGAGCTAACTGAGGGGTCTGAGACTGCGACTGAGGAGGAGCTGGAGCTACAGCTGACTGGGAACACTGCGACTGAGGAGGAGCTGGAGCTACAGCTGACTGGGAACACTGCGACTGAGGAGGAGCTGGAGCTACAGCTGACTGGGAACACTGCGACTGAGGAGGAGCTGGAGCTACAGCTGACTGGGAACACTGCGACTGAGGAGGAGCTGGAGCTACAGCTGACTGGGAACACTGCGACTGAGGAGGAGCCGGAGCTGGAGCTGACTGGGAACACTGCGACTGAGGAGGAGCCGGAGCTGGAGCTGACACTGGAGGAGCTGACACTGGAGGAGCTGACACTGGAGGAGCTGACACTGGAGGAGCTGACACTGGAGGAGCTGACACTGGAGGAACTGACACTGGAGGAACTGACACTGGAGGAACTGACACTGGAGGAACTGACAGAGTGCTAGGGTGAACAGACATTAGGGAAACCGACTGAAGGCTAGAGGGGCCTGAGTACGTCAAAACTGGCCGCGTGGAAGCAGCCTGAGGCACAGCTGACTGGGGAGACTGAGACTGAGCCACAGCTGACACCGGGCACTGAGAATGCGCTGACACTGGGCACTGAGAATGCGCTGACACTGGGGACTGAGAATGAGCTGACACTGGGGACTGCTGTAGGTGAAGGGTGGAGGTTAAGAAATCCTGCACTAACCCATGCAGAGAGCCAAATAACCAAGGGTAATCATCGACTAACCCTTGCAGCTGGGCCGTGAGCTGTTGCTGTTCCTGCTCACATGGGTCAGCCAGAAGGTCCATAACCAGTGAATCCACCCAACGGATAATGGTCTGCTTTGCCACCTCAGGGAGGGGAAAGGCAGGGGGGTGACGGGAATAATTGTCCGCAGGCATAGTAGCGTTGAAGCCAGTGTTACTCACGGAAACGGAGGATTGGGTGTGAAGTGGTGAAGCGGTCCGCGGCGTTATACCGCTCGGGTCTCGGGGTGCCTTCCGCCGTTGCTGCCGGGAACTCCCTCTCCTCCGCGGCTGCCGAGGAAGGGAGGGATCAGCGAAAGGGGAGGCAGGTGAGTGACGATGACGGGGACTGTTCAAAGACGCCGGGCCCCCCAGCGCTAGACGAGTGCCGTCGAAAAAATTGGAGCCGGAGGGGGTTTTGTAATGGTTGCGTCGTTCTGTCATGGCCGGGGAGGAAACAGGCGAGGAATGGCTGACACAAAGGACTCCGGAAGTCAGCGTAACTTAAAAGGGATTTATTTCAACGGGAAAAAACAATACAAAAACCGTTCAGAAGGGAGACGAAGGGGAACCACAGGGAGCACAGGAACACACGGGCACACAACATCAACGACGCAACAGAGAACAAAACAAAACTGAGGGCTTAAGTACACACTGGGTAATCAGGGCAAGAGGAAACAGCAGGGAACAACAGGTGAGGCAAATGAAACTAATTACACAGGGGAAGCAAAGCTGAACACAAAGCACAGGAAAACCAGACTGTCAAAATAAACAGGAAGTGACAAACCAAGAAACATACTGACTAAACACAGGGAACAGGCACAGACTCAGGACAGAGACGCAGACATATCACAACACTAGGAAATAAACTAACACAAAACGCTGGGCCAACGGCCCAGGACATGACACAGGCACCTTATTCTCTTTATCTTGACAATACTTTATTTAAAGATTAACACATTTTGGGGTCAACTTGAAAGAAAGGTAGATGTGAATATAAAAGTGAGATCAGAATTCAAATGCACAGTCTCATTTTGCATCCTGTATAATGGCAATAAAGGAATTCTATTCTATTCTATTCTAAATATGACATGATATTTGGCTCCAAACTATAATGTAATATTTAGAATCCTCATTTATCAGTATCATTTCCTAAATGTTTCCAATACAGGCAAAGACAGTAGAATTTTAAGCAGAGTTTTAAAGATAAAAATAATTTTTTTTTTTTAAATTTTACCTTATTTGACCTTGACAAAGAAGTCGGAGGTACAAAGGAACCTGACATTTAGAATCCCCATATATCATTCCCTACATGCCTATATGTTGTCAATACAAAAAATGGCAGGAAGAAACATAGTTTTAAAAGGCTCTATATAGCATTATTAGCACTTTGACCTTCAGATCAATCTACTGACCTTGAAGAATAGGTCAGTGGTCAAATGTGACACGATATTTTAAATCTTTTTACAGTACATTCTACATTTTGACAATTCACACCACACTTGTAAGAATTATAGTTTTTAAGTTATAAGGCTTTTTCTCCATTTTCAAAATTAAGTTGATCCTGAAGACCTTGGTGGATTTAAGCCATATTTTAATGGATTGTTAACATGACCCCACTCTGCACCACTACACTTTTATCAGAATTCATTCAAAACTTTTGGAGCTATTGTGTTTACAGACAGAATGACATGCATCCATGCAAATGGTGCCAAAATCATAACCTCCTTGGCAGATGTAATAACAAAACAGAGGTCTAATGAAAGTTAAATCCAAAACATAGATCTGGGACCTGTGTGTCAAAGTTGAAAGTCAGTCTAACAGGTTTCTAAAAGTGCTAAAAATTACAAAGAAAGAAAAGACACTTTAGACTCAAAGATGGGAACACAAACGTGAATGTACCAGATACTGCAGGACCTAATGAACTACCCAAATTTGTGATTGGATAAGGAAACATTTTCAGGAGTAGTTTCACTCTACCATACCACATTTTATGATCTTATCTTCACTGAAGACACTATGTCTGTAATCTCTAGGTATTTCAGACAATGGAACACATATGGTAACAAATAACAATCAATCAACAAACAACTAAAACAAGAGAAACAGACATTATTTGAAAGAGAAAAAAGCTTCTTCTGTGCTGTGGTGTATACGTCAACTAGGATGCATCATGGGAAATCCCACTGAGGGTTTTTTCAGCAGTTACTTTGGAAGTTTTATGCATCAACACCTGAAAGTGATGTGGTGGCCTTTCCTACTTCTGCAGCACTTTCTGCATCTTTAGCAGGCTTTGATTTGTTTCTTTTCAAGAATCCATTTCATATAAAATATTATCCTTTTAAATTATATTACTAAAAGCAAAATAACAGCCTAAGCCGTTTGTGACAGCCCTCCTGACAAACCAAAAAAGAACTGCTTGATTTTTCTACTTTCTTAATTAGTACCTCTACTTCCTTGTCAGTAAAGTTGTTGTCATGACCTTTTCTTTATTCAGTATTGTCACCCACACCTGTGGGAAGCTGTTAAGCATACATGGTTTAGTCGGATTGTTTCTTTATGTGAATGACACTGATAATGGCATTCACATAAAGAAAGCCTCTGTCACGATGACCAGGGGTTACACAATAAATGGAGAACAGCATTTTAAAACTAAAGTAACATCTAAAATTGAGGAGGTGGACTTCCACTGTACAAGAAAAGTGTGCTTTCAAGTGCAGTATAGGCAACTGAGTGACTTGCCAGATGATTGTACTGTGTTGCTGAAAAACTTGAACAAAGATATTTTTAATGTTTTTTTTCAGTGTTTAATGCTGCATTCTTTTTAAAATGTTTGCACTGTTACTGACAGTTTCTGAAAGATTGTAAAATGCAAAAGAATAAAACAGTTTAACAAGTCATTGCCATCTTGTGCAAGTAAATGGATTAAATTTATTGTCATATTCTTTTTACATCAAGGTAAAGTAATGAGCCTGAGAAGAATGGCAGGTAAAAGATGAGCTAAAATTGCCTGCCCATGCAGCACCATAATATAAAAAGGGTGTCATAACCATTCAGGAGAGTTGGGCTCAAACACAGGAGTCCATACTAAAAGTTTTAACAAGTTTATTCTCTAGTACAAAATGGACTGGAACTAGAATGAACAGATTTTAGCTGAGAGACATGGAGCTCATTGCAAATTCTCATGTTATGTGGCAGTTTGAGATGGATGGAGACAGGGTTTCCCAGAGATTCAGTTTCAAAAGGACCACAGTTGTAGTCGGGAGAGAGTTTCCTACATTGAGATTGATAGGAACATGCCAAGTGGACAACCAGACTTTCTGGGTGGTAGTTTGGTGTGGGACTTCTGCGACTGTCTGCAGGCATTTGTTCTGTTCGTTAGTTCTTAGTAGGGCAGCTCGCATGGGCAGCTCCATAAACGTTGGCACCAGCATAAATGATGCTGCACAGAGAGGACAGACATCTCACCTTCAATTATTGGGAACAGTGGGAGTTGATCGCCAAGTGAGGACTCGAATGGTGAGAGACCAGTTGCGGTGAAGGTCATGTTGATGTGGGCATACTCTGAGCTCCATGTGTGGTACAGAACTCCTTCCAGACACAGGAGATGAATTGGGGCCCTCACACCCCATGCCATCCTATGTCATCAGGAATTCCATGTAACCAGAAGACGTGGTTGGTCATCTCTAAGACTGACTGAAGTTTTGGGAGAGCAACAAAGTGCTTTGGAGGAACAACCGATGACTATTGATATTAACGTGTTGTCATAGGATGGTAGAAGACCAGTAACAAAATCCAATGCGTTATGGGACCACAGATAGCTGGGAATAGGAAGTGGTCTGAGCAGCTGGAGGTGAGTTGGAAGACTTATTTTGAGCACAAACAAAGTAGAGACATATTCATGGTCATCTTTTACAAGGGAAGGCAATCAGAACAGACATTGCAGGAAGGTTATTGTGCAGTTTTTTTTTGTTTTGCTTTGTTTTTTTTAATTGAATTTAGCAGTGTGGTCCCAATGTATTACCTGGGAACGGACTTTCAAAGGAATGTAGAGGCAGTTAGGAGGTCTATTACCAGGGTCTGGTTCATCCCACTGGGCGTCTCTGACCAGAGACTCCCACATCGTGGAACCAATGACACATGCTGGAGGCAGGGTGGTTTCTTCTTCTGTGGTGGATTCAGAGGTGGAAAATTGGTGGGACAGAGCGGGTTTGACATTTTGGGAATCTGGTCTGTAAGTTATGGTTATGCAGTGGCAGTAGATGAGATAATCAGGAACAGGTGAGTCCCTAACATCCAGGTGTGAGGAGTGGCAGGAACCCAAGATGAGTTCTGCCCCTGAAAAACAAGGGTGAGGTTAACTCATACACAACCACAGACAGAAGGAGATGAGAGAGCGAGAGCAAAAAGGAAAGCGAGAGAGATACAAAGTCATAGGCCATCACAGTGTTCCTGGGCTGGCCATCACAAAAGGGTTAGTAGGCTTTTTCTGTTATGGGAACCTGCTCCTTAAATTTCCAAGGTCAAAATATGTACATGGAATATATACAATGCACACACACACACACACACACACACACACACACACACACACACACACACACACACACATATATATATATATATATATATATATATATATATATGGTTTTGTTTTCATATTCTCTCCAAATTTTTGACAGCAGTGCAGTATTTCCTGTGTGTGCGGGCTGCTTGTGATTGGACAGTGTGGTTAAATTTTTCATGCCATTAAGCCACTGGAGACAGTGGTGGAATCTACTCTGGAAAGTTTTGAATGTATTTCCAGCATGCTCACTTTTGAGATCTGCTATACTACATAAAGAAAAATGAACTGTAAAATATTGACAGGCAGTACCTTCTAGTGTATACAGAATATGGTACTGTTTAACAAAGAAAAATAAACCTTAACAGTTTTTTTTCTTTGTTTGTTTTTGTGTGTGTGTTGATGACCTTTGACCCTACGCCCTGGCTGGTTTTATTCTGCTGTTTAGAAAGCGCTGATGTAGCCCAGAATCCTTGCAGTTGAAATGATGAATTGGAGGTGGAGCAGTTTTCCCTTGAGCTGCTGCCTGATTGATATGCTTCACTTGTTCTCAACCTGCAATTTCACTGCATCTTGCACAGCTAAACATATCAAAACATATTTCTACAGCTTGATTTAGCATTGCCAAATACACTCTCATTTGGAACTGGTCAGTGATGTCTTGTGATTGCCTGCACACTGTTGACTGTACATGTGTTCTGCGGACTGTGTATTTACAGTTTTAACACCACAGTCTTCTTCCACAAGCTGCTCCATCTGCTCTGGACCCCATTAAACAAACAGACCATATTAATTGCATAGATCCAACAACAGTTTGACTGCTCTTGAGAGCGTGCCACATTTGATTTCCTTTGGACTACACTACCATACCAACACACCAATACATGTACATCCAAGCTGCTGACTCCTTTGATCTTTGCTGCTCTTCCTGGAGGGCAGGTGAGTCATTCAGCGTTACCTTTTGTATTTCTGTGTCTGGTTTCTGTGCAGATTTTTTTTTCTTTTTTTTTTTTTATGATTAGATTTTTTTATGCCCTGTCTCTTCAACCTTCATATGCCCACCTGAGGGAAGAGGCCTTACCACAAGGTGGGGATCAATGAACTGCTGTGTTGTGCTCAGCCAGTGTAGGATCTTATTTAGAAGCCCTCCAGGTGGGGAGGATCAGTGGTGCACAGAGGGAGAGAGGCAAAGCCGGCATCCATTATTTATTTCCTCATTTAACACTGGCAGCAGGATCCTCACCTACTTCCATTTGTTCAAAAAAGTAGTGCTGTGTGGGGTTAATTCTCTAAAGGGGTTAATATTAGGAACATAATTGGATTCCAGCACCAGGACAGACGGGAGTTTGAAAGATAAGGCATGCATTGTAAACACAGCCTTGTTGCTGATAAAAGATCTATTTGTTCTGCTGCTCTTTTGCTATAACGTCAGTGCATGCCAGAACAGGGCAGTCCGGTGAAGCCTACTGATCTACCCGTACTTCCTCTGTTAGAGGAATGACGAATTAGCCCTTGCCAATAAAACCTAACATATTGTCTGCACCGTCCCACCCATCCGTCCCTCTATCCGTTGTTCTTTTTCACGTTTATCAAACCAAAAACCAGACGCTCTTGTAATGAGGACTTGCTTTGTGCTTTGTGCTGCAAGTGATAAAAACTCCTCAGAAGAAAAATATGAATTCCTGAAGGTAAAATGTAGAACTTTGGTATCATGAACAGCTTTTTATTGTCCAAAAGTCAAAAGAGAACTTGACGTAAAACAGTTTTAAAGGGAAACTTTCTCTTGCACTTTATTCTATTATAGTCACAGCAACAGTGAATAATTGTTGATGATACTGTCATTTTTTATCAAAAATTAAAGTTCTAAGATATTTGAAAGTCAGACTTATCATGGAGGAATTTATCAAAACCTAAACGCAACATGCTTACACCGCTCACTTGCATGACATTAACCACACATTAACTAAAGAGCTGCAAAGCAAATTGCATATTATTTACATAAAAAAATGTAAATATAACAGATTCACTATTAAATAAGTTTAGCCATTTGAGACTATGCAAGGCCTCTGAATAACTGTATTACCATTTAAACAGCTGCTTTGGTCGAGCGGTATTCCTCTAAAAGCACAAGTATTTATATCCTTTTAATAGGATTCTGCAACTAAAAATGCTAAATGATCTGTTATTAAAGTACTCTGCCCATGATAATAACCACGACTGCCCCAAATGGTGAAGCAGTTACGGTTAAACTTTTAAGCGCTAATTAAAAAACAGAAAAGAAGAAGAAGAAATGCATTCAGCTGCTGAACCCCGGGGGATGAAATCTGTCTTCTATTCTGTTGTAAATTGAGCACACCTAGCAGCTCACTGCAGAATAATCAGGAATTAGAGGATAAATGCAGCAACTGTGAAGAGTAATACGTGCCTGCATTGCTCCTGCACCCTGAGTTTATAAAGCTCCCCACCCCCCACCCCCACCCCCCACCCCCCCACCCCACCCCCAAGCTTGTGGCTATGCTTCTCTGTTTGAATGCGGGATTTAAAAGTCTCTGGAGGAGCACAGTGGGTGAGTAAGAAGTGTTTTTATGTCATGCTATAAGCTTCCACTCAAGATATTTTCTACCCTTTTAGATTCCTTCTTTTTTTTCATCTCTGAATGCATGCGAATTGTGCTTTGAAATAGCACAGAAGGAGTGTGAAGTTGTGATTGCTGTGTAATAAATGAGAGAGAGAAACACTTACAGTGCCTCAAGCTTTGACAAGTAATTAAGGGGAACTGTGCCACAGCAGACAATGAGTGGTGACCAGATATTACAAATAAACAAATTCAAGCACAAGATGTTTTTAAATTACCTTATTTGCTTTTGTTGCTTCCTTCTTTCTGTTTATAAATAACAATTCATACTGTTAAAGGGTAAATGATGCATTGTGATGTATACATCATCTCAGTATTGAAAGTAATGACACTCTTGTGGATTTCAACAGTATTTACAGCCTTCATCTTTTATCTGTAGCATTCCATGAGCAGCATGAAGCTCTGGTCAGCAGGTGAAGGACACCAAAGAGTCCACCTCCTTGTCACCCTTGCACGTCCTTCAGGGATGGAGTTAACCCACGGTGTTAACAACAGCCGTCATAGCAGCTCTGGAGGCCTTGGTGGAAATTGAGTGTCAGGTATTTACTTGAGCAGATTAAGCAGTGTCCCAGAGATTGTACAGGGTATTTCTTTAATCCTTGCAATTTGCTACTACTCTTGCTGTCCTTCACCACCACGTAAACACCGGTACAAGCTGTTCAGACCGCGTACTTTTTGTACTGCGGTTGTTATTTCACAGCAGTAGACATGGCCAGAAATGTAAGTCTCCTTTTTCAGTTTGTTGTTTCGTATTGTTATTGCAGAGGGTTTTAATATAAACACACGTCATGTTTGGCTTGTTGTGCCAGCTTTTTATGGAATAGGAACAAACCTGGATATGTTCATAAGAGCAAGTATTCATTTGGTGAAACACCACCTATGATTGTTTTGATTTATATCTTTAAGGCTGACTGATTCATGCATTTTGTGGAAAATTAAAGGTACTGCTTAATAGCCAGTGACTTCAGGGTCAAACACTTTTGTCAGTCACCATTACCGGTTAGGAAACACAATTTGTAGGTCTCAGCTGAATCCTGCAGTTGTCTGAGTCATCACATTATACATTCTACCTTCACTTTTATAAAGAAAATACAACACACACACACACACACACACACATATATATATATATATATATATATATATATATATATATTAGGGCTGGGACTTTAACGTGTTAATTTCGATTAATTAATTACGGGGAAATTAACGAATTAAAAATTTTAACGCATTTGAACGCACTTTGCACCGTGGAACGTTTCTCAGTGCACGAGTTCCCGGCATACAGATTATATCGACGCACAATGTCCAAATTCAGGGGCTGCATCCTGCGAAGGACCCGGCCCACGTCCTTCAGAGCCCACGAAGACCGCAAAGGGAGGACGTGAGCGGCTAGCCTTCATATCAGCGTCACCTGTCCTCACCTGTAGCTCATGTCGCCTAGCAACCGTGAGTGTGAAGCCCAGCTGTGTAAAAGCAGCTGGTTAAACGGAGAATGAACTTTTTCTCCTTTTTGTGGTTTAATTTTAATTATTTTATTCAAAATAAGCTGTTAAAACAAGCATGACACATTTCAACATCAAGGAATACAGCTGAGAGAATGATTAATTTTCAACTATATTAAGTGAGACATTAATGTTGAATAAAACTATCCAGTTATGATGCTTAACTTTAATTTCAGGAGTTTGCTTATCACAGGAGCACTTCCACCCTTCGATGGTCTGTGTAGTAGACTGGTGGGAAAATAAACAAAATTTTGAAGTTTAAGCTTATGTATATTGATTCATTCATCAACCAAACTTAAATTAATATTTCTCATGTCAAATATTGAAATGCGATTAAAATGTGATTAATTTCGATTAATTAATTACAAAGCTTGTAATTAATTCGATTAATTTTTTTAATCGAGTCCCACCCCTAATATATATATATAATTTTTTTTCTTTTTTCCATTGCTAAGTTATCATGGTCAGCAGTGTAATGCTAGAGAGTGTTCTTGCTGTGCAGTCTGGCAGAAAAGTGATTTGAATTCATAACATAAAAGTTGTGACACGCAGTTCTGCTGACCAACAGAGTGTGTGCAGCTTAATTAATCCTTAAAATATATATTTATTCCTCACATCGAACACTGTTATTTACATCAGCAGCTTAGCATATTTGATGGATTTGCCAGCTCAGTCTGAGGAAGATCACATCAGAAATTGCAGCTGTTCTTCTACAACTTTTGGATGGATTTTACCAAAAGTTTTAACTATTGGGTTCTATTCAATTACATAATGCATCAATATCCATTACCAGACTGTTTAAACTTGATTGAATTATTCCAATCCTCCATCACAGAGCACATCATATTTGCATTATTGCCACATTTGCATTATTGTTGTGGGATAAAACAGTCCCACAGAGGTTTGTTGTGACATACCGTGTGCACCTTTGGCATCATTTTTCAAAGGTTTGGTTTGCCTGAGTTCAGCAGACATGCCTTACTGTTTGAATAACGGCACAATGAGACCGAAAAAAGAACTTTTCTGGTACCGTCACTTTTGCTGGACAGTCAGCGGTAACAACATAACATCACAGAGAAGCTCGTTGCGGTTGGTAGAGTTTATAATATGTGTTTAACATGTGTAAAGGGGTGTACTTTAACTCTTAACAATTTTTTTTTTCATAAAAATAATTATTTGCCTAATTAAGCAAATGACAACAGCAGAAAAACAGAAGTCAAACACAAGACCAGAATTCCTGTCTCCTGATTACAGGTTGTGTGATTAGACATTTATTGGCTGCTGCTCTTCCTCACAGGACAAAATGGTGCTACAGCAGTACCCGGAATGTCTAATAATAAAGGTGTAACTGGATGCATGAGAAAATTATGTTTAGGGGCTAAATATAATATGACAAGAAGGGGTTGCCAGTGTCTCAGTGTCACTGTATAATGAATTGCAAGAGAGAATGTGCTGAGATGGGAGGCTGTTGCTATACTCTGTGAAACACTGTATGGACAAATACTTGACACTTGACAGTTTCTATGTAAAATTTCTCAAAAATTGTGGATTCTTTCCCCAAATTTCATCATCTGTGGCTCACATTATGGATTCAGAGAATCTTCTGGAAACTTCTGCTCAAGGGGCAGGGCTGAAAATCAATACTGAATGGCCATGATTCTTGGGCCTTCAGACAGCACTGCTTTAAAATCAGACACAATTCCATAATGAAACTCACTACAAGAGCTAAGAGGCACTTCCAAAAAATCCTTGTCAGTGAACACAGTTCATTTGCCGCTTCCACAAAAATGAGTCGAAAGTCTGCGTGAATAGCAAAACAAAAGGAACGAAAAGGAAAACAAAATTGAGAAACACCACCACCTTCTCTGGGCCCCAACTAATTAAACATGGATTAATGCCAAAAGGAAAACTGCCCTGTGGTCCAGCCAGAATTCTGAATTCTTTGAAAATCACAGAAGTTGTACCCTCTCTTCTCTTAGGCCTCTGGGATAAAGAGAAGAGGGAGATTCAAAAAGATTTAAAACCTGTGACATTTTTAGCTTCAAATTCAAAGTCTGAGCGTTTAGTATATTGTCTTCATACCATTTTGAATAAATTATTTAAATGATTTGCAATTAACTGCTTTCAATTTTTATTTACAAAGCAGCCCAGCTTGTTAGGAAAGCTATTTGTACTACAAGTAATACAAGATTTCAGTTTTTCACTTTCAATGCTGAGCCTTTTTTTAAACAGTGTAGAGTGCATCAGTACTTCGTATTTACACTAATGCATGACGTACACACAGTTGCAAAGAGGAAAAATGCATATGCATATCATGCATTTCTAATTTACTTCACAATGTATTAATGGAAATGCTTTTTTTCAGCCCTACTCACATAATGAGCCAGTCTTTCAGTCTCACAAACAATGTTTTAGATGACTACAAAGGTGTAATGCTCATTAGCTGCACACTCATGGACGTGGCAGCAACCCTGGGTCATCACTGACAATTCTGTGACTCATTGTAGTCCCCCTTCTAATAGCTGTATTTCTGGCATGCAGCTGCACTTTCATAAATACTATCCTCGGCAGATAACCCGTATTTACGAGATAGAGGCAGTTAAGCACATATGTAACACAGTCGCAGAGGGGTGGGGTGGGCAACAACTCAGCATTCATTTTAGAAATCTACTGTAGCTGTGGAGACAAACTCAAGTTGAACCACTCACAACAGGAAAAGTTAACTTTCAGTGTTTTTCTACCAGTTTCATATACATCAACACTGAAAGTAAAGGTAAAAGTAAAATGAGGACTCTGTTTGTTTGTTTGGGGGGGGGGGGGCATTTTCAAATGCAAACACATGCAGCTGAGCAGCTCTCTCTGTCTTTGGGGCATGGCGAATAATTCAGAACTGTATACACTTTCATTCCCGCATTGCACATTAACAAGAGGGATGGCAGCTGATGCATTTGAAAAGAAATGTAATTGAGACTGGGTGCAGTGGACACTGAGATATTAATTTCTCAGAGGGCAGGGCCTGCTGTGGGGCATCAGATAAAATGTAATTAGGCCCACATTTCATTTGAGAGCTTCAGCACTGCAAACATAGACCTGAGGTGAACTCAGGTCACTGCTTTGATGTTAAGTAATATTGGATGCCAAATGATGTATCAATCATGTCTGTAGGCTACGTAACTGGAATTTACAATTATTATTCCCTGTTGTAGACTGTTTATAGGGAGAAATAAATGTTCTGACAACTTCCAGGGAGATAAAACTTTAAGTACTATTCAAGAACAAAACCATTATAAAAAGTGTAACAAAGAAAAACTGCGTATCTTTACTGTAGTACTTGATCTTTATTGAGTTCTATTGCTTGAAAGTTCTACACTCCACACAGTGTTGTGGAGTGTAGAACAAGCAGCTGGCCTTCAAAAATGGCCTTCATCAACTTTTGAATAATTTTCAGCACCTCTTTACCACTAACCAGTTTATTTATCTAAAAAGAATAAATAAAAGAGTAAGTAAAAAGTTGAGCTTCACAGTTCATCAGTTTATTTAATGTATGCGATTTAGTTTCATGTACTCTCTGTACTTTTTCAGCACTGAAAAAGGGGGGAAAAAGAGGTTTGGAGGAAACTAATGATAGTGGCCCTTCACAAAATGATGAGCTGGTAATGATAGACTAATCCCATAGTCCAATTCATCAGGATCCCGATATCAAAGGACACATTACCTGCACATGCAGAGGCTGTAACAAAATGGCACTAATCAATGCCCTGGGGATGAGAACAGGATGATTCACTCCCACAGTGTATATATGTGAATGATGGTGCAAAAGAGTGAGATAATTTTGGAGAAAAAAAGAGCTAAAAAACAAAATAACATGACGAATGAAAGCAAACTTGAATTGACCTAACAAAAGAGAGACTGCCTTAACACATCGACTTAGTACACTGGGCAGCATAAACGTTGAAGCTCGAAACAGTCAAATGAAATGACAATGTATTTAACTTAAACAATCCGTGTCCTTCACCTGATCTGGCAGACACTTCTAGCAGTCTCAGGCCTTTCTGGTATTTGGGACTATAGCTTTCTAGGATCCATTTTTTGTTCAATCCTCTTGAGGTGTCCCCACTAGCAGGAGCTAGTGGAAGTATCCTGGAGTTGTATTCACAAGTGAGGGAAGAATTGAGTGGGACAGTGAGAGATGGATTGGTGCACTGTCTGCAGTAATGCAGATGCTGTACCACCCTTTTGAGGTAAAAAGAGAACTCAGTGGTGAAGCTGGTGATTTACTAGTCAGTCTACATTCTTACACTCACCTACTGCCACTAGGTGTAGGTAATGCCCCCCCCCCCCCCCAAAAAAAAACATGTCTGCATATACAAGGGGCACAAATGGGCAAGGGACCTACTTACCAAGAGTGTCTGGGCTCATCCTTCGAGACAGTGTGAGAAGTTTGGTCATTCAGGAGTGGCACACCTTACACACCTCACACCTCTCATCCACATTGAAGGAAGTCAGTTGAAATAGTTCTTGCATCTGACCAGGATGGCTCCTGGAGGTCTCCTAAATGCATGAAACTTGCACTTCCAACCGTGAGTCCCTGGGGCAGATTTTCTGAGGAAAAGTTATGTCTCTTATACCAGACCCTGATGGATGGAGATGTCTAATGTTGTGTGAAAGCTTACCACCACCTTTTTCTAAACAAGCAATTTTGGAACCAAAAGATGGTTGGTAAATTTATGTCTTTAGCATAGTTGGGAACACTTCTCATTGTGCAACTTGAGTGTACAATGACAATAAAGATTCTATTCTATTCTATTCAATGTTACTTCTATTCGCAAATGAGGCCATAACAGTCCAACTGCCTGCCACCTACTGGCAATATCTATGCAAGTGATATCAGTTGATAACAGCCATTCAGTGGGCTGATTACATTAAAATTGGGTGATTTCACCTCTTTTATATCTCGTCCTCTTTATCACTGGATCAAACTGTCTGTCCAGGACATATGCAATAAAAATTCTATTGAAGGGTTCCATTAAAGTTGTTTCCAGAGCTCTGTCATGTTGGCAGTTACCAGCCTGCACCACCTGGCCTGAATGTGTGAGGTCCTCTGTGCTTCAGAGACTTCACAGGCTAAGCCAAAGTCAATTAGTTTTACCCTCAATGGCTGCTGTAAATGCTCCATAATCATTATATTCTCAGGTCTCAGATCTGCATGCAAAATCCCTTTGCTCTTCAGAATCCACGGCGCCTTTACTCAAACTGAAACCCTGAATAACAATATAAGAAGGTCAACTATTTGAGTAGTTAACATTTTTGAATGTCTTTCCTGGGGTATTGCTTGGATTTAGGTTAACTTTAAGGAGAACAAAACACTTTTAAATGGAACAGGAAAAAAAAAAAATACCTACAACATGTACGCACGGCAATGTGTAAATTGGTTTTATATTTTTTTTGATCTCCAAAAGACTCAAGAGCAAGGATAGTGCTATATTATATTTTCATTGTTATAAAACTTTCTGCAGCTAAATCAGTTATTTATGATATTAATGTATGAGTATTTCCACTGGATGTGATGCAGTATAGATGGATGTTAAACACGTTGAATTTCAGTAAGCTAGAGCAGAAAGGTCTTAGCTGATGTGTCGAATAAAACACAATGCGGTGTTGCATTTGATGTGGATATAGAAATTATATAATGTTATATAATTATATAATGTATAGAAATTATAGAATGTGTTTCATTTGTTTTGTGGTTTAGTGAAGTCACACTTTTTATTTACTTATTATTTACCTCCATTTTCTTGCAAATGCTGGCTGGAGCCACAAGGCACTTCCACCATTGTGCAGCGTAATCACATTAATCATAAACAGCTGCCTGTGTGTCACATCAGAGTCAAAGAGCTCACCTCTGCCCTCCCTGAACATCATATGGTTAGCAATAGTTCCATCTAATGACAAAACAGGCAAATCACCTCTTAATCCCAAAGCCATGCATCCAGTACTGAAGTAATGTATCTCTCATTTACATGATAGCTTACATTGCACTTGCAAATTCAAAAGCATTTTGTAAAGCGAGCAGACACATTAATCTAAATGCCACAACCAACCTCCCCCCCATTCCCTCTTTGCACACCAAACAATCTACAATCTGTTTCCCTCGTGGTGACTTCTCCTGACTTAAGCAGAACTAAAATCTTGCCAGAGTAATTTATTGCTTTCCTTCTTGTTGGGCGAATCTCCATTCTGCCACGAGAAAACCTCAGAAGCTCACACATCATTACACACACAGAGATAGTCTAACCTGCCTGACAAGTGTTAGGGGTTAGGCCTACATACACTGCATTATCTGTGCCATTATGAGCTAATATAGGAGGAATCCTACCAATAGTGTGGACATTACTGTTCTAACCCTTGTACGGGTCACTAAATTCACATGTGTTGAGGACATCTAGAAGACTGAAATGTCACCGCCCGCATTACAGGGTGAATCACAAATACAGCATGAATTATGATAAGCATGGCAGGCACAACTATATGTTCAGTGTATATGTGTATGAACACATGTACGGCATATATTTTGCATACAACAGCTGGAGCATCTACAGTAAGGCCCCAAAAAATCATCACAAAGAAAGAAACACATTTTTGTCCATGGGTTCAAAGCTTTAGACAGTCTGCAAAGAATTCCAAACAAATTATATGCAAACAAAATATTAAAAACAAAAAGGTCAGAATTTGAGAATAACCACCTCCTCTAGGTTGCCCCTCTCTGTTCTACACTCTGTTATAAAAATACTTCCATGCTGACTTTTGGAACCCAGCACTCACTGATCACAGAATTCCTCTGCTTAATCCATTGCACAGCCACACCTTGCTACACTGACTTTTCTACTTGTTTGTACTACTTTCCTACTCCAGTCAGAAAAGAACTGTGAATGGCCAAAGTCTTCCACCACAATCTAGAAAAGGTGCAGAAGTCTAGTTTCCCTTCAGACCGCTTAAATTACAATATGTCTTTAATGGCTAAAATAAATATTAATTCTAACTCTAAAAGTTTGATATCAGCAAACAAGATTAACTTTAAACTTATGTACTAGCTTATAGTGCTTCTTTGTTTATCTGTCTAACCCAGAAAATCTCTTCGTCTGTCTCTGTCTTACCTCCATTTATAGGCTGCTGTTTTGTGACCTTTGCCTATTTGTCATTTATGCAATGTTACAAACACAAAGAACTGGCATTCAATATGGATTCAGTTCTGAATGATGGCTTGCTGTGTATGCTGGGCAATATGGGTACACATGGATACACATCACTCAGGGAATAATAAAATTTTATACTGTTTGTTAACCTAAGATTTTATAAAAATCTTACATCTGTCTTTTAAAGTAATGCTACTCCAGAAAACTTCGAGCTGCGCAGTGCATGGAACAGCTGTGATTGGCATATGCAGGAATGTCAACCGTGATTTAGGGAGCACTTCATGTCTTTGCTTTGCATTCTGTAGGTCGAGTGCATTTTTTTCAGTATCGCTTGATCATGTAGTTGTGGGAATCTAAAATTGTGATCCAGCTTAAAATTTGATTAATTGTGCATCCCTAAGCTACACTCTAAAAGGTAATACCTATTCTTACTTAAATTACGTTTGTGTGCTTTACTTAAGTCTCACTATACTGTTGAGTTAACTCAAGCAATGTGAGTAATGTACACGTTTAGCCTGAGAAAGGTACAAGACTAAGTTCTAGTGTGTAAACTGGACTTGAATATTTTTGTTACTGGAGTGAATGCTGGGGTGAGTTCAGCAGTGCACATGCGCAGTACAGAAGTGCGGGAAGCTTCCAGAAACCCTGTGGACTTACACATTGGAAGAAGCTGATCTTCTCTAAAGGTGAGCTGTTCATCTTCATTATATTTTTATGTGTCATGTATGACTTTATTATTCAATGTATTGTTACAGGCTAGTTTTGCATGATGATGCATAAACGTATTTGCAGACTAATGCTAATGTTAATGTTAGCATGGGCTTATGGGGCCAATATTAGGTAAAACTGCCATGTACTGTATTTTACTTGAGAGCCTTTAATGTTTTGTCCATGATAAGAGCTCCTTACATTAATTACCTGTATTTCAAATGCAGCACGTTAGCATGTTTGTAAGCGTAAACCAGGCCTGCTAACATTCGTGTAGCCTTAATTTCACTTGGTCATGGAGGGTAATGTGACGTTCAGGAACAAGCCTCGAGTGGAAAAACTGCTGAAAGGTTCAAATACTGGCACCAGAACCCCGTCGGTGGAAAAGCGGCCAGTGAGAGCCGTTCTTTGTTTTTTTTACGACTTTACTTGCTTATAATGCTCTGGACATGGAAGCATGGAAGAAAAAAATACAATGCATTCCACTAAATAAGTGCTCTCAACGAGCTGAACAATTATTTTGTATCACTTATTGTGAAGAATGTGATTCATTTTCTTCAGAAGATGCTTTTGCTTTCTTTTATTGTTTTTCCCTTCTTGTAGACCAATGATGTTGTTGCCATGAGGACTGCTGTCCTGCGATGTCTCTCGGTTTTCTTCGGGGGTGATGAAAGAGACTGCTACAATGCCTCTTTTGTACTTATTGCAGTTTGGTTTGTTAGAGGTTCTGCACTTCGAAATCAAGATTTTCACCCCATTCTTTTTTTTTTTTTTTTTTTTTCTTAATATCCACACGATTCAGATGCCGTGGCAGACTTCACCCAGGTTCCTGTGGGATTATTGCCTGTTATTCCTGAAGTCAGTCAGCAACCAGGTCCGAATGCTCTTCACCTTGAACCATCCAGCATGTTATCATTCTGGAAGGTACAATTGTCATGGTTGACACTGAACGCCACCATCAAGCTGTTTGTCTCATATTTGGGCTGATCTATGCACTTCATATTTGGACTGATCTATGCCCTCCATCCTGACAGTCCTAAAAAGCACCTTTGACTTCATTCAGAGACTGATGCACAGTCTGGTTTCTTTTTTTATGCCATTACTTGTATTTCTATGTTTTTTCATATTGTGTATTCATTTAATATATTTTTTTTAACTTACTATCATATTTTAATTAGATTTTTTTTTTTCGCACTGTATTATCAAATAAGTTGGTAAAGTTCTTATTTTTTATTTGTTGGATGCAATGTTTGGCACATGAATTACTTCATCAAGCTATTTATTTATTTCTGTTTATTGCCAAGTATGTCAGAATCTGTCCTCCATATATAACTACTTAAATCACTTTTTTAAAAAATGTTACAGTGCTAGAGTGCCTACTTGTTACAGTTCAAAATAAACTGTTTCAGTTGCTGCTCATTCAGCCTGTAAGCTTACTTAAGCATCTTTCTGGTATTACTGTTATTGAGCCCTGTGGAAGGTAAAAACGTGATTAGTTTTGTATTTGTGCATGTGTGGCCACATTGGCCTTTTGTTAAGAAGCTAAGGATAGTATTTTGTTAATAAAACATTGAACCTTGTGAACTTATCATGTTTTGTTGTAGTTACTTCATTCATTTAAGGCAATCGGTTTCCTAGAGTCTACTAAGTAAACTGTACTGTTCATGTAAGTTGGACTAACTTGATGTAGCTAAGTTAAGAACAGGTCAATTTACTTGCTATTTCTGAGTTGAAACAACTTCACTAAACTAAGTTAATTTAACTTAACACGATTAAGTTGACACAACAAGGTCTTAAGTACACTGAACAAGTATATGTTAAGTAAACAAACATAAGACTTAATAGTTATACTTACTTACATTTTTCAGGGCAATCGGTTTCCAAGATTTTCTTAAGTAAGGTCAACTTGTCAAATTTTACAGTGTATGCAGATTTGTCTAAATGGTCTATATATGCAACAGCTTATTAGCTTAACAGAATTGTTTCATGGAAACAAAACATAGAAAACAGCATTTCTAAAAAACAATCAATATTTGGGTTCCACAAGAAGTACAAGCAGAAAGACCTTTAGACCCCTACCACAGGAGACAGGACGTGAAAAAGTCCAGCATGTAGCAGGAGAATATAACATGCAAACTGGGACATTGTACACTGAAAGACATAACAAAGTGGTCAGTGCAATGTAGTCAGCAATATCTGTGGGGTGTATGGATTACAAGTTCCCAAGTCCCAATGGGGTACCCCTCTGCAAGTGGTTTAGAACAACATAGCTAAGATCCTGTGGGATTTCATGTTCCAGACAACCACTGGCTAGCTAACAGACCAGTCACTGGTGATCGGTAAGGACCAGAAGACAGCAGTTGTAATAGAGGTGGCAACTGCAGCTGACAGCAACATCAGAAACAAGGAACATGAAAAATAGAAACAAATGAGGCCCAGAGTGGTCCCAGTTGTAAAGTGAGCATTCAGGCTGTGAGTCCCAAACCCGGAGAGTGTCTCCAACAGATTCAAGACTTATCATCCAAGGTCTCTGTCTGTAAAAGTGCAGTCCAAGGAACAAATAACATAAAGCCCAGAAGTCGTAGGGAAACATTTACCAAACAGGGCAAGGTAACATGAAATTGAATTTGCAAAAATATGCCAATGAGAGTAGAAAGATCTGCAGGCGATCTACTAACAATGCGCCAATTTATAAATGTGCATTGATTTCAGTAATGATTGGGATTATATAGGAGGTCAAAAACAAACGAAATAGATGAGAGAATGAGTAAAATTAAATAGTCATGCAGAAAACAGGAATGTTTTCTGTGTGGGTTTATTTCTAAAAAAAAAAAAAGACATAGCAATTCAAATCAATGAGAGGCAGTGGAAGGAGAATGAATATGTTTTTTAAAAAAGGCAAAGTCTTCTGTTAGGAATTGTTGGAGACTGTGTTGAATAAATTTGTGTGATTTCTGGAAAAATCCGACAGCTTAGGAGGAGCACAGGATTTATACAGAGGAAGGCTGCATTATTACACTCTATTCCACTTAATAAACTTAAAATTTGTGTGCAAAAGCTGCCCTGTATTAAATGCAGACATGATTACAAAATTATTATTAAATAATTATTATTTACCTTAATACTTATAATGCTGTTAATGTAGTTACTGTTGCTGTGCTATTTTGGATAACTGTACATATCTCTCTTTGTTTTCTCTGAAGAGCATTTGAGGCTGCAGTTATTTATTTAAACTCTTGCTACAGTTGCAGAATTCAGACATTAATCCAACACACTTCACATCTGTCTGGCTGAAAAAACAAAAGACTTGCAGCATGAAAAGATCATTGTGTAGAAACAACTGAAAGCCTGAAAATATAAACCAATCATTCACTGTAAAAAAGGAACTTGGCTGACTGTAATAACCAATGCACAATGCATCCTTGTATTGGTCTTGAGATTTGTACTAGAATTCCTCCCCTCCGTCCGAAGCTCAACATTCAATTTGATTAACTCAAAATACTACTAATAGGGCAGAACAGAAGTGTGTGGGGCTTAGCTCTAACCCAGGACTGACTGAAAGTGTCACAGAGCCAAAGTTTTGTCACAGTGTTGAGATTCTGTAGAGATTCAGAAAAAAAATCAACACTGCCACATCAGGTGAAAAAAAGATATCCATCCATCCATTTTCTTCGGCCGGGTCACAAAGGCAGCAGGCTAAGCAGAGAACCAGGAAAGTTACAGCATAACTTTTACTCTCAGCTTTCTCTTCACCATGAAAGACCGGTGCAGAGTCTGCAACATGGCAGATGCAGCCCCAAGCCCTCTGTGAATCTCTGGCTCTCCTCTCCTCCTCCCCTCACTTGTGAACAAGACCCCCAAGATACTCAAACTCCTACACTTGGGACAACAGCTTGTCCCGGACCCGGAGTGAGCACTCCACCTTTTTACAGGAGAGGACCATGGCCTCAGACTTAGAGATGCTAATTCTCATACCTGCCACTTCACACTCGGCTGCAAACCACTCCAGTGCGAGCTCAAGGCCACCACCTGATGAAGCCAACAGGACCGCATCATCCGCAAAAAGCAGAGATGAGATTCTGAGGCTACCAAAGTGGAATCCTTCCACCACTTGGTCCTGGTGGAGTTCAGCAACTACTGGAATTGAGTCCATTCAAGCTCAATGTCCTCAACCTCCCTCAAAATGATCTTGAAATTCTGCTGGACGTGGGAGTTGAAGATCTTGTGGACTGCGGCTTCTGTCACGTGTTCCCAGTGCACCCTCACTATATTTTGCCACCCAACACACATTGCACCCGACCGCTACAACATCTCCTGTGGGTGGTGGGCTTATAGGAGGGTGGGCCCATTACTCCTCTTCAGGTTGCACCTACAGGCCAAGGCCCGACCACCAGGTACTATATTCTCCCTCGAGCACCCTCCACATGCCTGGCTCCAGGGTACCGCAGTTACCCAATCCCAGGCATGGTAAACTGTTCCCTTGATCTTTATGTCATAAGGGTCATCTGTAGGTGAAACACCTATAAACTCATAGCCAATAAGAGCAGTAGCACAAATAACTGTCCATATCTTTCAGTTAAAAACTGACACAGCACCTCTAGTAAATACAGACAGTAACTTTTTAATACCAAAAGGGGGCATTGCACTGGAGCAACCTGTTAAGAAATCTAGCCCTTAAACTCACCTGCCTTGGGTAGAGGAAGCAACTCCAGCCATGAATTGGCTGCAGCAGTTTTATACAGTGCAATATTCTGCTGAAAAACCTTGGGTCCTAGCATATAAGGGCATGTAGCTTTGGCACATACATCACCTTCACATCAAGATACTTGGAGATCAAGCACAACAGTAGTGGTCTGTAAACAGTGTGGCCTAGCACTTGATGAGCATAACATATAGCCTCTGGCACGCACACACACACACACACACACACACACAGCGAGAGTTAGGTCCATAAGTGCTGCATTTGGTAGACAACACAATATTTGTAATTTTGCCTCTACACAACAACACAGTGGATTTTAAATCAAACAATCAAGATGTGATTGAAGTGGAGACTTTCAGTTTTTTTCAGTGGACCTGGTTCTATTGACCCCCATAAATACACATGGCATACCACTGCCTCCACTGTGTTTAACTGGTGATGTGATATGATTCAAATCATGAGGGGTTCTTTTCCATCTCCATACTTTTGCCATCATTCTGGTACAAGTTCATCTTGGTTTCAATTCTTTGGCTGTCCAAAGAAAAGTTTCCAGAACCGTACATATTCTTTTAGATGTTTTCTGGCAAAGTCGATGTGGCCTTCTTGTTCTTGAGTGTAACACATGATTTGCACCTTATTTTAAACAGTCTGTGTTTCCATTAATGAAGGTGTCTCTTGATTGCAGAATCTGACAATGATGTGCCTACCTCCATGGGAGTGTTCTTGACTTGGCAAGATGTTATGGAGTGTTTTTCCTTAACCAAGAAAAGAGTTGTGCGATCATTCACATTGACTTTTTTTTCCCCATTGTCTTCCAGCTGAGCTGGTCAGTGCATTCCTTCTTTTAATGAATGTACCAGATTGGTTATTTGCCCACTCCTAAAGTTTGTGCTGTGTCTCTGGTTGATTTTGGTTTTCAGTCTAATGATAGCCTCACTCACTTTGTTCCTTATATTAAGAGTTTCTGTGAAAAGCAACCAAATGCAAGTTGAACACTTGGAATCACCTCTAGATCTTTTATCTACTTAAGCTGTCGTAGAGAGAGAAACAGAGCTCACCTGACAATGAAACTGGTTGTCAGTCAATTGTCCAATTACTGCTGAGTCACTGAAAGCTGAGGGTTGTCTATAAAAATGATGAACCCCTTTAAATTCCAAATTCTGCATTCAGTTAGATCTTAATTGAGTTAAAATCAATAGTTTTTTAATACTAACTTTAGAAATGTAATGACATTTTTCCTATTTCATAACTCTGACTGTAGCCCCTTAACTGGCAAGGGCCCGGTGACGGGCCGTTTGTAGTCCCTTTTATATGGCAGGCTAGACCCTCCCATTTTTATTGACACGTCATTCGGCCAATCATGTAACTGGCTGCACCAAATCACCTGACAAAGCTACGTGACGCCCTCTGAGTATTATTGGCTCTGGGAAACCCATTTCTTAACATGATTGGCCGAATGAGGTGTCAGTCAAAATGGGCGGGTCTAGCCTGCCATATAAATGCACTTCATTCGGCCGGCGGACCAGACGCAGCCAGTTAATAGGCTATGAAATGGGTTGTTCAGAGCCAATAATAACCAGAGGGTGTAATGTAGTTTTTGTCAGGTGATTTTTTTGCTGCCAGTTAAGGGGTTAATATTGTCATAATCTTAACCATAAAGCAGCTGGTTTAGAATCAGATCTTTTAATTTTTTAAATTCATTTTTCCCAATTCTTTCTTTCAACATTTTCACACAGTGGTTAATATTCCACATACCGTACATTTCTCACATAGTTTAAATGGAGTTTTATTTCTGAAACTCACCCTACGTGATAGGTAGATAAAGTTTTGTGCCCACAGCATATTGTAGTTTTTTCCAGCGCTAGCATGATTGCAAAAGCTGCTGTTGTCTTTTTGATTGATTGTCAGCCCAAACTTCCCAAAGTCTGCAGGTAAAGTACATATTAAAAATACTAAGTGAGTTTGAATTCCTAACCATTGTTGTTGGCATAGTCAGATATAAATAAATACATAACTAAAAACACCTCTACCTCTTACCTCGTATTATTAATACTGAGTAGAAGGAAACTGTAAAATTCAGTTCTGTAATCAGTTAAAGCTTCTGTATCTGTAATAAAAGTACACCTTGCGCTTGAGGTTGTTCTTTCAGATGGCTACTACATTTTCTGTTAGATCACGGAAAAAGAGCTTTATTGCCGCAAGCCAATGTCACACTACACACAGAGACTTGGATTAAAAGGTCAGTCTCTTCTGTTGCAATTCCACCATTCAGTGGTGAGAGCCAATAGAGACCCGGAGTTGTGTCTGCAAGTGTGTCAGACACAGGGAGGGTCAGAAAGATGAGACAACCATCTTTCTTGTTGCTATGATTACTAACAATTGATTTCAGAGACAGAAACAAACAGAGAAAGAGGAATTGCAGTGAAATGCCACAATGTAATCCAGCTTTTTAATAATAGCTACACAGCAATATGGATTCTCTTGTCTGAATTTTTATTGGTAATATCAGGCACGAAGAATATAGAAGAATATGGAACAATGATAACAATAGATTGGACGTGATATGGGGAGATGCCTGCTCCACATTATTTTTAATGGAGTTTACTCAAGTTACAATTCTTCTTGCACAATAAGCAATTTTTGCCCAGTCAATAAAAGCCGTACTAAATTGTTTACTTCCCTTGCAGGTAAATCATTTAAAAATTGGTTTGATATTAAGGCATATCCCTGAGAGCATGTACCCTCTGGATCTGTGTGATTACAAAGCACACCACTGCAACCTTTCTGGACTTCATAAGGACTCCTGTACTCTTTCTAATTAGGCCTTCCTCCCTTCAGGACACAAGATAATGGCCAGGTGTGAGTGAAATTTGGTGGTGGATTTTGGCCCCAGGTATGTGTCGGGTGTAGTGTGTGTGCAGCAGGTGAATGAAACAGTTCATTGTTAAAGCTTCAGAGTCAATGAGAGTAAGTAATGTTATTAAAGCATAACCTTATTTCTGCCCTCAGCTTCCAAAGTCTGTACAAAAAAAAGAATGTCCCCACTGCAGACTAACTATGCATGAATGTAATGGACTGTATTTATTTTTGTGAAATTAAACACATATAAACATTGTTGTACTCATATAGTATTTCACAGTGCTTACTAAGAAGCATGTTTTAGAAAAGATTATAGTAATTTATTGATAACTTTTAAGGTCCTATGTGGGTTTACTCTGAGCTACATGTTTTTCCTCTTAGTATTATGTGCCAGAGGTATTTTGAGATCTTGGTCAGAGATCACGTATTTGTTCCAGAGCCTCAGCTAAAAATGAAAGGCGACAGAGCACACCAAGGGTCTGATTTCCTCTGCCCGAGGAAATCAGAGGAACTGAATCAGTAACTTCTTTTAAGTCACGTCTTAAGATATACTTTTATGGGAAAGTATTAATTTCCTTTCAACTGCCTTAGAATGTCTGTAACTTTTACTGTGGTTTGTAAACTGATTTATTTTATGACTTGAATGCTTTATTCCAGTGCTCTTGTGTGCTCTATAAAATAAAATAAAATAAAAGTAAAATGAATAATTATTTCTAATTTTTTAGGTTTGCTATTGATGGACTTATTGTCCCAAAATGCAATGCACATCAGGTGGAAAAATAAGATCTAGGATGGTGATAAAACAGGTCCCATGTTAAATACTGTATAGTTTTGGAAAAACATTATTTGCAGGTTATGCTCTCATCTATTCTTTGATTAAATTTCACATTGATAAAGCTACCAGTGCTAAAATTACCCACACTCCCCTCCCGCTCCCTTTCTTATACAACCTCAGACACAACACACACACAAACACACACAGACAGCCTCAGGCAGTGTACACACGATCACCGGCAGGATCACTTTGTACTGCTTTCCAACAGAGCGAGTGATAATGCTGCTGCAGCACTACCCTGAGCATTGAGCACTGTTTCAATTTTACAGTTCTATTTGAATCTCAACCTGGTTATGATTACAGTTGACCAGCTTAAATATAGAGGCTGCATGTGTGAATTTCCAGAGATTGGTTACTAGCCTGGTCTTGAAATATTTGCCTTTCTATAATTATGTTAACAGTACTTGTTCAGCTAGACTCCTAAACTCACTTATGCTTTGGCTTTGACAGGGAACCAGAGACCTAGAGTCATAAATCTCATCACCAGAGATAATACTCAACATGAACTTATGGTCAGTTTGACACAGTTATACTGTTTGTGCAAGTTTGAGGTCCATGCTTAGCTGGTCATAACTGAAGTGATTTTAAAAAAGAAAAAAATGCAGCAACACAGAAAGTGGTGTAGCACTACACAAGGCATGATGTGGATCAGAGCTAAAATGAAGACACATATATTATTAGCCATGTATTTATTATAATGGACTCTCAAAACTGATTGATTACACCTTCTAAATATAAATGTACCCATCAGTGCATTTCCCGTTTGTGGTCTCCTGAGCTTGAAAAAAGGCGACTGGACTTCTTTTTGTTTTTTGAAGACGTCTCACCTCTCATCTGAAAGGCTTCTACAGTTCTCAAACCAAATGGTGGAGAGACCCAGGTATTTAAACCCCAGTGGGCGTAGTCCCCTGGAGGTGGTTATAATCCTGTGTTGTTCATGTACATAATCACATGTGCCAAGGTGTGAAAGGAAGTGTGGGTCATTTCAATCAGTGGTTTCAGATGAAACCAATTTAGGACTTTGCTCCATTGTTTCATGTGACCTATTGAGGTCACTGGAACAAAGGTGTGAATGAGGGTTCAGATGTCTGGGAAAAGAGCTCAGGACAGCACTGTACAGTAAGTGGGGTAAAGTTGGTGATGTAATCCACCTCTTCTGTTCAATGATGGTTGTTCACAGTGGACATAGATGCTTCTTTTACTCCTCTTTCAAACCATCTGTCTTCGGTGTCCAAAATGTGAACACTGGCATCCTCAAAACAGCCCTTTCTCCATCAGATGCACATGTACAGCTGAGTCTAGTCGAGGTGGCTCTTCTATGTTTTGCCATTCATTTGTGAAGAGGCTGTTTGGTTTCTCAAATCTAGAGGTCCGAGCACTGGACAGCAGACTCTACATCGTTGATCTTGTGTTTGGGGGGTTTGTCTTTGGGATGAACCAGTTTTTGCCTTAGAGTGTGACTTGGTTTGAAGGATACTGGGATGTCAAGCTTGGAGAAAATTCTTCTGAGCTTCTCTGACAAGCCTGTTACATAAAGAATGACAATCCAATCCAAAAATGACAGGCTAAAAAAAAAAAAAAAAAAAAAAAAAAAAAGGTGCTCTTTAGAAGCTTTATGATATACTTCAGAAAGAAAAACTCTGCAAGAAAATGTCAGGTCCATTCTGAACCCCACGATAAACAAGTAGCTACACGCACAACTAAGGAGAAATTAAAGCACAAGAGCTATTTTATGCTGCCACACATCACTATCCTGCTTACTTCTTGCACTAGCATTCTGTACCCAACAGACTCTGCATTTCAGCTTTTTTTTTTTTTCCAGAAGCCTTTCTGAGATCATTCTTGCTAAAGGATTGGTTTTGCTAAAGGGTGTTTTTCACGGGAAGACATGGTGCATTATCATAGCCAGCCTCGGTTTACAGCTTACAAAATAAATATCCCCCTATGTCAATAAACTACCTAGTGAATGAGGGATGCTGAGACGATTTCGAGTATAAGGAGATGTGGGGGGGAAATCCTGACTATCAAGATATACATTTTCACCCCTGCTGTGCATTTGTCTTGTTAGCTGTTCATTAATAACAAACACTGCTTGGGAAGTAGTTTGTCAGTCTTATCAGGCTGGTCTTTTTTCATATACCGTCATTCCAAAACTTACAGTAGTTGCCCTCCTCGATGACCCGTAACTCCTGACTAAATCAACCACATGGAAAACACAATGAGTGCATGAATCATAGCGGTGCATTAGAAAGATTTATTCTCTTGCAGAGGGATACACAGTGAACCAGCACAACATATTCATTTTGTGAATTATTAATTTTGAAGAACATACTCCCAACCATACATATGAAAAACTGCAATATTTTCCATGGCATTTCAGGGCTATGATTTATAAAGCGCACACTTCCCTAGGATTATTGCTTCAGTGTGTTCAACACTGCAGGGACCGCTAAAAATAAATGAGCAAACAGACTGTAGAAGTGTCATCGCCTGGTTATTTAATCAGCATTCCTGCATTATGATAGTATAGGTTTCACTGTTAGTGCATCTGTTATTGCTACATAAACCTGATTGACACTTTAATATTATTTGAAGTAAACACTGTCTCTGTTGGTATTTATTACATGATATTGTCACATCTAATTGTGGAATGGAGACATAGGAAGAATTTGCCAAAAGCTGATCCTGTGTGAATATTCATTACTGTTGTTTATTATATTTGTAGTATTTTAGTATTTAAATATAAAAACAGGAAAAATTCAGCAATTGCTATCCCTGCTACATTAAATTCATTTTTTTCTATAAACATTCTTTGTCAGTAGGAATCATAGGGAGTAAAGGAGGGGAAGGAAACAATAGATACAAAAAGGGGAGAAAATAGAAAAGGAGAGGAAGCAATGTTAAGAAAGGGAAGAGACAAACGAGAAAAGAAGGAAACAAGCTAAAGAGGAGATGAGGAGGAGGAAATGAAAAAGCTATAGAAAAAGCAAAAAGAAGATAAAAGGAAAAGAGGATAAAGAAGACAAAAGAAGAGAGGAAAGAACACTCAGAAGGACAAATGATGGAAAGGATGGCCAGGGAATGACGGAGGAGTTAGAGAGGGTGGAGGACAAACTACTGTAAGAGGACAAAGCAGGACAAGGAAAAGTAGAAGGAGGAAGTGGGATTGAGGAGAGAGAAGTAATTAAGTACGAGAAGGAAACAATGAGGTGATGAGGAGAAGAGGAGCCAGTAGGAGCAGGAATGGGGAATCAGAAGACAAAGAAGATGGAGGACCAACAGTTCTCGCAGTGTTGTAGACACTTGCTGTGACACGTTAAAGCTAAAGTGTAAAGCAACTGTATCATTAAATTCTTTTTTGTGTGTGATTGTGTGCGTGCCTGTGCACACTTCTGTGCATAGGGTGGCATTAATAGCCCTTTCAAAATCTTGTGTTCAGAATCCTTTCATCTCCACTAATCCCTTTCTCTTTAGAAGAGCGGATTACGTCCACGTACGGTGGAGTCAAGTTTTCCTCCATATGGAAATGCGATAATCTTTCATTTCCAACGTCATGATTCCCCAGACATAAAAAACTCTGGGTGACATACCGACATGTTTGTCACGCATGTGGCTACACAGAGGACAATGTTTATCTTTTTCTGTCACTATGAGACAGACAGTGGCATTACATATGCTCATGCCATTGCTGCCAGCAGCTCACCAGCACAGCCAAGCACCACTGATTGCCATGGAGGTAATCTGCAATGGCAGAGGCAGGCAAAATTATGGATAGGAGATGAGACTGGGGGCTGGCCACGGGCATCCCCCCAAGCTTTTGTCTGTCGCTGTTACACTGAAGCGCAGGGCACCTCTTTGGGGGATGAAAGGATCTATCTGTCTGTAACTGAGCTTGCAGAGAAGATGAAATGGATTTGGCTGGACGGGGCGGGGCTCATGAAACATTTAAACATCTCTACTAGGCTGGAGTTGGGAAGCAGATATACAGAATGTGACTGTAACTTGTAACAGGTGTCCAGCAGGCCCGGTGACGCTGGCATAGAGACTGATGGTGTAACATGCACACACAAAAGTCAACTAGATTAATAAACATAATCAAAAACTAAACAGTAGTTTAGTATTAGAAAAATCTGGATTTTTACTGTTAGTTCCTCCTATTTACAGTAGAAAGTTGTCCAGTTACCATCATAAAGAAAATCTTACTCTAAGACAACAACAGTCTTACACTGTTAAATGTTACATCTATCTTTTCAAAGGCTCTCAGTGTCAAGTCGAGCTGTCCCTTTTCAGATTTTCTGAGGACGTGCCTGGGCATGAAACGCTGTGTTCACTGCAGTCTGTACACTCTGTGACACATGCTTTAAATTTCTACTATGACATGATTCTGTCTTACGTAAGTTGAATACATGTGTCTTTAACTATTGAAAATGCACTTTGAAACAAACAGAAACAGAAAAAGCTGTTTTGTTTTTTTTCTTTTTCCCAGCGGGGCATTAATCCAAGAGAACTGCTTGTAAAAGTGAAAAAGAAAAGAAAAGAATAGGAGACATATAAATGCAGCGGAGAGATACTTTTATTTACTTTAGAAGACCAAATAGTTTACAAAGTAATGACTGCGGCAAAGACATGACGTTTTGATTTCATTTAATATGAAGAGAAACGACAGCAAAGGGAAGCACTCGAGGAAGCCAAATAAAATGCATTATTTGATGGTGGAGAAAAATGCAATAAAAAAGAAGGAAAAAACTATCCTGCTCCATCTGTAACAGCATATAATTTCATTGAACGTTCAGTAAAGAAGATTACTGTTTCTTCAAGCTGCACTTCATAAGATACTGTATATATAATAGAAATGAGTATCTGTATTTCATAACACCAAGGTATCAGGAAGCAGTGAACACAGTGCGTGCTGAGAAAAAGGACAAAGTCTGCCGACCTATCTATTTCTGCAGTTTTATATAGGTCTAGTGTGGAAGATGCCAAACCCCTGGAGGGTAATGTGTCAGAGGCGGTAGGCATTAAGCTGGAGCTTGGTGTGTGTTGGAGGCACATGAGGTCGGCACGTCATGTGGTGATGCGGTGAAGAATTTACCAACAAAACTGCACTGCAATGCAACACATCTTTGGGATTTTAAATCAACCTCTCAAATTGTGTCTACAGCGTTGTACACAGAGTGTGAAAAACGCATTGGCAGAGCAGCAGCAGACGCTATACAGAAAAGGACCGCCTGAGCCGATCGTAACCTCCTCTGTGAAGGCAATTAGGGCTCAACACACAATCACTGTGAATATACAAACAAAACCAGGAAAGTGGTTTTAGTCACTAATCACAGGTTTGGCCCTCACACTGCCAAAATGTGCAGAACAAGACGCCAAACTCAAAGTTACTCCCAAAGGCAGAACAGCGCCTTCCATGGCAGCTGAAGGAGTAATACATTCTTAGGTTCAAAATATATATACAAGCCATTTAACAATGTGAATTTGGTTTGCTTTAAGTGGCTAAAATCAGTGGCACCAGCAGAACTAAAATTTCTAACACACATATTGCCCACCTCCCCACCGACACTCCTCATTGCTGTAGACCGTCTTTAATGCCTTTCTCCCCCCATATACACATAGTGAGAGCAAAGAGGAAAGAAGAACAATTTATGTTGTTTCTGTGAAATTTGCACCTTACCAATACAACACCATAAATCCTTAAGATCCTACCAGCCAAGAGGGCAGCATCTTAAAATCAGACCACAGCCCGAAGCAATTTGAAGTAAAAGTCAACAGCAAGAAAAACTGTAGTTGCTATGTTACACAATCATTAAGTCGTTTGAGGAAAGAAGATTGATATAGACAGGGTAGGCAGGGTATGATTTGTGGAAACTTTTGTTTTAGTTTCTTTTTTCCATGAAAATAATTGATGAACCATAGTGATCCTGAAGTTATGAAGATGTCCTTCATTCATGCAGGATGTCACAGACATCAGCCCAGGTGCATATCTGCAATTCAACAAGTTGAAAAAAGAAGCTGCAGAGCTCATCGTTGTCTGAAATTATGATTTCAACAGTCAGGCAACTGAGGTCACCTGAACAAAGGTGTGAATGGGGGTTGAGGAGCCTGGGGAGGGAAGCTTAGGACAGTACTGTAGACGGGGGAAAGTTGGTGACATAATCCACTTCCTCTGTTCAATGATGGTTGTTCACAGTGGGCATAGATGGCTTCTTTAGCATCTATCTCCATCTATGTCCACCTCAATAGGTCATAGAATGGGGCAAAGTCTCAAATTGGTTTCACCCAAAACCGATTGTAATGACCCACGCCTCCTTGGCGTATGTGATTATGCACATGAACAATAGTGGGCCACAACCACCTCCAGGGGACCACACCCACTGGGGTTTAAATACCCGGGTCTCTCCACCTTTTGGTTTGTGAACTGAAGAAGCCTTTTGGATTAGAGGTGAAATGTTTTCAAGAAACACCCTTTTTGAAGCTCCAGAGACTACTATGACCTGGATGACTGAGAACCTACACGGTCATACACTCCATAGACGAACTTGTAAACCTCACCTAACAAGTCCAAATCCCAGTTCAGTCCTCTGAGGAGACACAAATCCCTTGAGGGTTGCATCAGGAAGGGCATTAAGTGGAAAACGCTACTAAATCAAATATACAAAGCTATCCGCTGCTGTGACCCCTTGTGAAAAAGAGCGCAGCCAAAAGTGATGCATCTTCCTCTTCTTCTTCAGTCAGTTAAAAGTATATATATATATATATATATATATATATATATATCCACAGACAGAATCTGTTGTTGTTAAAAATTGTATTTTTAAGACAGCTTAAAAATGAATTAAAGAACTTGGTTTTAAAAAAGCTACACTGTACATAGATTATTCCAGCTCCTGGGAATGTTGACACTGAAATGTCTTACTTTATCATAACAGTTTCACTGCACTGAACAGTTCTCATTTCTTAGAGCAACACAAACAACTTTTCTCTTAGCACCCATTTAACAATCAAGGCAGCTGCAGCTCAAACTGAGCTTCAGCGGAGGTAAAAAATAATTACTAAACCACTTTCCAGTGTGACACAGCAACGATGATGCATTCACACCACACAAATAAACTGACAACAGTGAACCTTCCTCTTATCTAAAGGTTTGTTTGTTTGTTTGTTTTTCCATTTGAATTTTTCTTTTTTTTCTGCTTGCCAAGACTTCCAGATTCTTGGGCTAACAGAGCATGCCCATTGTCCTTCAAGCTGTTTGTTTCCATTGATACTGAATTTTCTTAAAATTTTTTGGAGCCAATGGAACACAATCTGATAATAAAATTACCAATTGATGATGTTTGTTTTTTTATTTATTTATTTTTGTAATAGTGAATATTAAGATGATAAGGTCAGAATGAATAAATGTGCATGCCACATATCTGATGGTAACACTGGAAATCTGGCTTTGTTACTGAGGTACAACCTTATTTTTTTTTTTGAGGCACATGAAAATGCGTCATTGAGGGAAAAAAGTTACCTGAAGAAAATGGTTAAAACTTTGCAGAGTTAAGTTTAAGTTTGTTTCTTTCCTTTGTGATGGTCATTAGTCACCCATTTTTATTTACTACTATGCCACCAGTATCAAGCGATAACAGCATAGAACAAATAAATAACAGAATAAATAATGACTATGCTCTATTTAGAAAACAAACACACCTCATTTTCCTGAGGGGATTGTGCAGCATTTATTTGTTTATTTGTAGAAATAGCGAGTTAAAAAGCAGAACCACTTTACAATGCAACAAATAAGAAACTTATGGGGGGAAAAAGGCAATCTATATGAGTTGAAAATTGAGTAAGACAAAGAGCTCGTTAAGCCCCCTTCCCTGGATAGTTGTTTCTAAAATGCACCATGTCAAAACGAATGCTAAAACTACCAGGGAAAAACATATCAAGGTGATGAGGCACAGAAAGAACAGGAACCTATTTATTTATTGTCACAAGAAAGGTCTTGTTTCTCCTTTTGTGTCTCTCTAAGGTACTTTTGCCTTATAAATTTAAATTTAACTTGGTATAGAGCTGGAATTGCCAGATGGAACTCAGTCAAGCCTCCAACCAAATACTTATTTTAATACATTTTTTTATATGAAGTAGCTTGTAGTTATATTATGTAGCTTTCAGGCACAAAATGCACATGAAAAGAAAAGAAAAGAAAAGAAACACACAAACACTGATAACAGATGGAAATACTACATGAATGAACCAACTAAAATCTTTCCATCAGTACATAAACAACATAGATGTTATTAAAATATCAGTGAATTTCAATCAATTGATAATATTTTTCTAAACAAAAAAATTTCCATTTCATGTTCCTGGAAACAAATTACATACTGTACCCCTTATTTGTTTTGGGGAATTTCTATGAGGCTGATTTCAGGTGTACCGATTTGTGTCCATCTACACAAAATGAATATTTTCAACCCTTAAAGGCCCCAAAAAGTCACATTTGAAGCCAGGGGGAGTTGGCAGTGGAATGAAACACCAGAGATCATAGTTTGTGTTTCACAATCTTTTAAATATACTTTTGCATGAGAGGTTTTCTTTTCTTTTCTTTTTTTATGTCATCATTATTATTATTAGTATGTTATTAATTGTTATTATAAAACTACTCATTTAGGTATAGAAAAAGACAATTGTTTGTGTTAAAGCACAAGAACTACCAGTTAGTTTGAAAGCTCAGTTTTCTTTGAGAAGTATGGACAATATACAGTATTGTGCAGGTCTTGAGCAACCCCTTTATTTCTTTATATTTTGCTTCCAACGAGTCAGATTTGTAATTTTTAAAGTGGTCTTGAACAATAGCTCTCCTGGCTTTCTGGAGGTTTCTTTGGACATTGGCTCCTTTTCATTAAGTTTCAGTCCAGTCCTTGCACCTAATTGGTTTAAAAGGAATTTTTTTGTTTGTTAAGCCACATAACACTGACCTCAAGCATGAACCATGAAACAGTGTTGTGTCTACACACCACAGACAACTTACTAAGGAACCAATTTTAATAAAAATATTATCTTTAGTAACATTGTTACTAGCAGCCAGCACAGCATTGACTAGCAGAGTCTAGGTTCCTTGCTTGCCTTGACTGATCATTGGTAGAACCATTGATGAGGTCTGTGTCCTCCCAGTTTAACAGGGGAAGTGCTTTCTAGCAATGCTTCAGACATGATGTGTTCCAAGAATATGCTGCAGAATGTAGGAGAGAGAAGACAACTGTGATGCACATCGACTGTAGTCAGGAAACACTTGCTGAAGTCTTTGCCAACCATTACCATTACTCGTACAGTACCTCTGCAACACTGATTATGCGTCTGCTGATGTTGAGCCTTCTCGTGATTGCTCAGAGACCTTTGTGCCAAACTCTGTCATCACATTCTTTATAATCAACAAAGCTGTGGTAGGTTGGCTTGCCCAAGTCAATGAACTTCTCACAGATCAGCCTTAGGCTAAAGATCTGTTCAACTGTTGAACAACCTTTGCGGAACCCTGCTTGTTCCTCTGTGAGCAATGCCTCAGCCTGTGGTTGGAGATGCTTAAGCATGTATAAACAAGCTGTACAAACTTTTTTTTTTTGCCTTATATACTGTATTTCCATGTATGTTTTCACATTTCAATATATCACTGCATCTATTTCCCATTTAAGATATAAAGAAATAAGGGGTGGCTCAAGACTTTTGCACAGCACTGTTTTTCTCACTGAAATACATTCATTTCAAAGCTGTGTTGGCTTATGCATAGCTGGCTTATTTTTAGGTACTATTACATATTTTGCCAAGAGACAGGGCTTGCAAAACTCCCATGCATGCATTCACTTTATATCTAGTCTAGTCTAGTCTTCACATAAGACAGTTGAAATTTTCTGTAGCATATGCTTTGAAAATGATTTAAAATAATGCAAGGCTTTAACGCCATCGTGATATGAGGCTCACAGTTTCTCATCCTTCCTCTGCTCTCCAAGAGCCTTCGAAGACAACAGAAGTGTTGGCACACAGTTCCTCAGCCTTTATATGGGAAAGCTGATAGAAAGCTTGTGGTGGTGTTGGCTGTTAGCCTGTTGGGCTCTGCTGGGCAGTCATTTTCTCACCAATCTGACATGGGTGGCATTTTGTTATCTAGCAAAGACGCCCTGTTCAGGGAGAGTAGATTATTCAAGAAGGGATATTGTCTCCGTTCCTTACTTAACGGATCCTGGGAGCTCAGTGACAATGAGTCACTCTCACTCCCATGGATTTTAGCAAAAACACAGTTAAAGGTAATGACATTACAGTTGATGCAAATGTCTCTGTGCAGGCAAATCTGGATTAAAAATAAATTTGAGGTGTAGACAGAAGGTGATGAGGAGGATTTAAGGGAATTTTTCTTCAATGAAATTATAGAATTAATACACAAACATTATCCAATGACATTATTCATGTCTAAACAGTGAAAGGGGGCAAATATAACAAATGAGATCCAGCAATTCTCGGTCAAAGCATTTTTCATTCATTTATGGTCACATCGACACTTTAAAAAAAAAAAAAAAACATAAACATTACTCTGAACATGTCAGAACCAATGCAGCATTAAGCAGAAGAGTGAGGTATAGAGGGAGATTTTTAATCTACGGCTACGTCTAATGCCAAATTCTACAAGAAAAAAAAAGATTTAAAATGAGAAATATTGACTTGCATTTCTAGTTTGATGACTAATTTATTTCATTATTCATTTATAACAGCATGGGGAAATTTAAGAGTCTCTTTCCATACTAACCAGGGGACACCTAAGCACATAAATTTGTAATGATTTACAGTATGCCATCAAAATAAAATGTTATGAATATTTTGTAGCACTGAAAAAATGCTAAAGAGTGGTTTTAAAACTTTTTGATTAAAAAAAAACAAAAAACAAATGTTTCAGAAGTTAGTCACATCTTTCTCAGTCTTTCAGTAGCAGAATTTTTAGAACGGACTTTTTTAAACGTTACCACAGCACTTTTAAAAGTAATCATTTACTGAACTAGTGCTTCAACTATTGGTTTTACACCCACCCAAACCTTCTGCTTTTGGTATGTGTCATAATGTTAAAAAGATATTTAAAGGGGTCCTATTATATATATATATATATATATATATATATATATATAAAATATACACTACTATGCTGGTAGATGCTTATATTAACCATGGCTGAGGTTTCACATAAGGAATCCCTGTGAGCCAAAATCTCAAACATGAGAGATGCAATTTCAGTATTCTTCTGCTATTGGTTCAGTATGATGCCAATGTAAGTGGTTATCCCTAAAGCCCCACCCACCTGCCTTTTCAAATATTATGTTTCATAGTATCAGCCGAGTAGAAAAAAGTTGGCGGAAGGACAGCAGACATTACCCGTTATAAGGTAAGTAATGATTGAGGATTGTTTTAAAACTATTCCATTGGAGTCTAAGAATAAACACATGAATGAGCAGAACACTTGTCCTTTAATGAATATAGATGCAAAAGCATAGAAAATGAAATCTTTCACCAATTCTGATCAACAAGGGTAAAAGGTACAAAAGAGATGCAAGAGCTTGCTCACTCTGTCAGTCCTGCAGGGTTTGAAATCTCCTGTGGGTATCAACCAGCAGGTGGAAAAGCTTTTGGCTTTTTCTGTTAGAATTGGTAATTTGGAAAAGATCCAGAGAAGCAGAAACCTTTGCGGGTGCACTGTGGTGGCTTAACAAATGATCTTGCAGAAAAGAAAAAAAAATCAGAGCAGCCATTCAACACAGAAGGCAATGACATTTCAGAGACCTATGAATTGAACCAGCAGGTTCGGCCTGCACTTAAAACAGAATTCCTTCATGACCATAAGTGTATAGCACAATACACAGGAGCACAGGATAATAAAAATCAAAGAGCACTCAACTGGTAACATTTTTTGGGCAGCTCTCAGGTAGAAAAAATGATTGTGACAGCGCAAAGTACCACATAAATGGGCACATGGTAAGACGATCTGAAGCAAATATTGAAACTCTTTCTGTCACCCAGTTCTTAAATGTAGTTAATAATAATGTTATAAATAGAATCTGTGAAGTTTAATTTTTTTATAGAAGTCTATAAATGTTCTTTATTTCTGAGTCACCTGAAAAAAAAAAAGCCATAAAAATGTCAGTCCTGTTTAATGGAGACAAGGAGTCACTGTAAACATTTTGCATCTTGGCAAATGTAGCTGTGATTTGGTGTAAAAATTGTAATCTGGCCAGCGTATTTGTTGTTGCAAATGCTGTAAATGTGTAGTAAATACATATCAGTTAAATAAACTGATATAAACTAGAGATGACAGTTTACATTCACTGGGCTGACTAACTAGGTTTGTGAACTATCACTGATTCATTCACACCAGATGACTACTCTCCTGCTTTTATTGTAACAGCCTCTGCAGTTTTTGTAATTAATTTAAAATGTCTCAAACCATCAGTAGTTTGAGACATTTCTGGCTGACTGTTTAGTTTTAGAAACAATACTGAAAAGCCTAATGCAATTGTGTGTGTGTGCGTGTGTGTGCGTGCGTGCATGCGTGCGCGTGCGTGCGTGCGTCTGTGTGTGTGTGTGTGTGTGTGTGTAAAATCCAGAAGATTTTCGTCTCCTGGCCAGCCACCTAGTCAGCTAACTTTGCAGTCTGCTCACACCCTCAAAGCCTTCTCCTTTGGACAAACACAGCAGTCTCCTCTGTGATGGATGTGGAGTCTAAGTGCCACCACTGTTTTTATCCTTCTAAATATTTCTGCTCTCGCACAAGCGCCTCCATGTGCTTGACACTGGCTTCTCTGTTTGGCCTCTTTGTGTGCAATATTTGCACCTGTTCCATCCGTCTCTCTGCCCAACATGCTGCTTTTTCTTTTTTTTCTGTTTGTTTCTTTTCTCTGTCTCTGTGTATCTCAGGAAAATCCAGTGGAAACTTACTGTGGGAGCTATGCTAATTTCCCCAACAATAGTGTGGGAGAGGAAAACATATTGCCTGTTATGGTGGAAATGTGTGTACACAACACAATGCGTACGCTTGTGTGGGCATGCATATGTTAGAATGTGTGCCTCTTCTTCCCATTCTCTATGTAAATGTGTTCTGCATGGTAGTCCAAAATCACTTAAGTTATAGTGTATTAGGGCTCATATGATGGACCATTATTTGGAGACCATACTACTAGTGCTTCCAGACACACACACACACACACTCATATTATATATATATATATATATATATATATATATATATATATATATATATATATATATATATATATATATATATATATATATATAATATGCGTGTATATATATATATATATATATATATATAATATGCGTGTATATATATATATATATATATATATATATATATATATATATATATTCACTCCTGTGGACAGTCTTTGTTTGTCCTTCAAGCTTGGGTACTCTGTGAGAGAGAGCTCGTTATTGTTCCTGGAATCTGCTAGACCCCCAGTTTGGGGGTCACTGCCCCCAGTGTTCTGATTACCATGGGATTCTGATTACCTCTCTGAGCCCCTGGTATTTATCAAGATTCTCATGTTCCTTCTTCTTGATGTTGCCATCACTTGGTATTGCAATATCTATCACTGCGACTTTCTTTGTCTTCTTGTCCACCACTACTATGTCTGGTTGGTTAGCCATCACAAGTTTGTTTGTTTGTATCTGGAAGTCCCACAGGATCTTAGCTCTGTTTTTCTCCACTACCCATGGGGGCGTATCCCATTTTGACCTCGGGGCTTCCAGGTCATACTCGACACAGATGTTTCTGTATACTATGCCAGCCACTTGGTCATGGCGTTCCATGTATGCCCTGCTTGTTAGCAATTTGCACCCTGCTGTTATGTGCTGGATTGTCTCAGGGGCATCTCTGCACAGCCTGCACCTGGGGTCTTGCCTTGCGTGCTCCACCCCAGCCTCTATCGATCTTGTGCTCAGAGCTTGTTCCTGTGCTGCCATGATTAGTGCCTCTGTGCTGTCTGTCAGTCCAGCTTTGTCCAGCCATTTGTAGGATTTTTCGATATCAGCCACTTCTTCGATCTGCCGGTGGTACATGCCGTGCAGAGGCCTTTCCTTCCATGACGGTTCTTGTTCTTCCTCCTCTTCCTTCTCGGGTTTCTGCTGCCTGAGGTACTCACTAAGCACATGATCCTTTGTGGCCATCTTCTTGGTGTATTCAGGGATTTCTGTATATATATATATATATGTATATATGTATATATATATACAGTGAGATATACACCTTCTTGCAGCTATGCATAAGGGCTGCTATCTGCAACATCCTGCAGTTAGAAACTCTCACTGTGAAGGGCGTCTCTGAACAAATTAGGCGCGTTTCTTTTTGGCTTTGCAAGTGATGATGCCGCTGCTGTGATGGGCAGATAAGGAGAAGCAGCCACAATCCTGTGTAGAAAGATCATCCTAAATCTGACCATCATTCACTGAATGATGTTCACAAGTTGGAATCTACTGAAACATGTTACAGACTGGAGTCATTTTTGCATATTTATTAGCTCTCCAACCAGAAGTTTGCTGCTATTCTCAGTAAATCTAACAGAGTTGCCTCCATCCCTGTTGAGAAATATTGAGATGTGGGTGAAAGAAGGCAGCATGCTTCAAATGATAATCTGCAGCCATCAGAAAAAGTCCAACATCAAAACAGGACTGTTTTCTGTGCAGGACTCGTGGCAAAATATTTTATATTTCTTTAATGCACAACAGTTTGTTTTCTTAAAATTGGACGTAATTTCATATCAAAGATTGAAGTTAAATGGCACGGCTGCTCATATGGTGCTGGTTTGTTGACTAACAACAATACAGTACAAATGCAACATTTGTATTGTTGCAATTAACTGGATCACCTGTGTCTGAAATATGAGACTGAAAATGCTGTGCATATTTATTTAATTAAAAAATACATGCCAGTATTCTTTACTTATTATTATATAATTATTCTATTAATGTAACATTGACAGAAGTAATTAATAATAAATACTCTAACATAATCCCCTCTTCTCCCTCTCTGTTGTTGTATATATTTACACACACACACACACACACACACACACACACACACACACACACACTGTATATATCAGCTGAAACTGAGCAATTTAATTTTTCCTAAGTGCAATGCATACCGATAAGTATGTGCCAAAAGCCTAACAGAGTTGATAAATGCTTTCATTTGATGATATTAAGTAAATAATCCATGAAACATATAAACAACAAAGACGCACGCGCGCGCGTGTGTATGTGTGTGTGGTGTAAACACAATGGATAAGCTTTTAATCATATCTCTGCTATACTTACTTCAACTGGACTTCCTGGATCATGCTTCAATAGCACCTGAAGTAACATTACCAAAACCAGGCAATGTAAAGCTATTTGCCAGCTAACACAGGATTTTTGTGAGGACATTTTTATAGCATGTTTCATTACACATAAACTCAGTGTGGTGACCATAAACGATAAAAAAACATAAAAACCTATGTAGGTCTACAATGTTTTAAAGCAAAAAAAAAAAAAATACAACTTGTATTTTATCTCTTTACAAAGAGACAAAATACAAGTTAACATACACATGCATGCAAGCATGCAAACATAAAGGTTTGTTTTTGAATGTAGACACAGTTATACCACCTCTTTGGGCCCAGTTATTTCCTCTCATGGGTTCTCCTACCATTGCTTTGCCGATGATTCTCAGCTCTACTTATCATTCCCGCCGGATGACTCTACGATCTCAGAACAGATATCTCATTGTCTCTCAGATATATCCTCATGGATGAAGTCACACCATCTTCAACTTAATCTTTATCTAAGACTGAACTGCTGGTGTTTCCTGCAAAACAGTCAGTTCAACACAATTTCACCTTAACACTCGATTCTCTCTCACTTTCTCCGGCAAAGGTTGCTAGGAATCTGGGACTCATGTTTGACGACCAGTTATCATTTACACACCAAGTGGCCTCTGTTGCTCGATCCTGTCGCTTTGCGCTATATAACATCAGACAAATTAGACCGTTTCTAACGCAACATGCTGCTCAGCTCTTGGTGCAGGCTGTGGTCATCTTGCACCTTGATTATTGTAATGCAGTGCTAACGGGCCTTCCAGCCTGTGCTATTAAACCATTACAGATGATCCAGAACGCAGCAGCACGTCTGGTCTTTAATCTTCCAAAACGGGCACATGTCACCCCACTGCTCATTGAGCTTCATTGGCTTCTGGCTGCTGCTCGCATCAAATACAAAGTCTGCACGATTGCCTATAAGGTGATGACAGAACAAGCGCCCTACTACTTGCACTTGCTCCTAAAGGCCTATGTTCCGTCTCGGCCTTTGCGTTCCTCCACTGAATGTCGCCTTGCTTTACCCAACATCTACCCGAAGCAATCCAGACTGTTCTGCTCCATAGTTCCCAGATGGTGGAACAAGCTGCCCACCTCCACCAGAGCAGCGGAGTCCCTCGCCGTTTTTAAAAAACTCCTAAAGACTGAGCTTTTTAGAGAACACCTGCACTAACTAGGACAAGTACTTCTGATGTGTATAGACATACATTTTTAATGTTGCATTGTTCTTTAATGTTTAACTCTTTTAATGTTTTTATTTTAATGTTTTGGCTTTTTGTATTACTGTATCATCATTGTAAGTCGCTTTGGATAAAGGCGTCGGCTAAATGCAATAAAGTAAAGTAAAGTTATAATTGACTGTAGGAAGCTTGTTCCAGAGAGGTAATAGGTTCATTTTTAACAAGTTAAAGTCATCCTCTGCTATATTTTGCAAAAATGCAGTTGTAAATTATTCTATTTATGAAGGAAAAGAAAAATATCTCCAACCTGGAGATATTTTAACCTACCCGGTACCTGGTACCTACCTGGTAGTTAAAAACCACATGTTTTGGAAAAAATGTGAGTTCAATTTCACCACACCCAGGCCTGATTACTGCCAGACCTGTTGAATCACGAAAACACTTAAATAGAACCTGTTTGACAAAGTGAAGTAGGCTAAAAGATCTCAAAAAGCAACATATCATGCCACGCTATAAAGAAATCAAAAAACAGATGAAAAACAAAGTCCTTGGCATCTATCAGTCTTGGGCAGGTTACAAAGCCATTTCTAAGGCTTTGGGGAACCATGGTGAGAGTCAGTTTTCACAAATGGCGAAAACCTGGAAAAGTGGTAAACCTCCCCACAGTGGCAAGTCCAGAGGAGTGGCCGGACTACCAAACTTACTCCAGGAGCAAACCCAGAACAACATCTAAAGACCTGCAGGCTTCACTTGCCTCAGTTAAGGTCAGAGTTCATGATTCAACAATAAGAAAGAGACTGGGCAAAAATGGCATTCAAAGCAAAAGCTACTGTCAACCAAAAGGAATACTAAGGCTCGCCTGACATTTGCCTAAAAAAACATTTTGATGATCCCCACTTCTGGGGAAAAATTCTGTGGCCTGATGAGGCAAAAATGACAAAAGTTTAACTTTTTGGAAGGTTTGTATCCCATTACATCTGGCACATCTTTTCATAAAAAGAATCTCATACAACAGTCCAACATGGTGGTGGTAGTGTGATGTCTGGGGTGGCTTTGCAGCTTCAGGACCTGGACAATTTGCCATAATTGCTGGAACCATGAATTCTGTTGTCTACCAGAAAATCCTGAAGGAGAACATCTGGCCATCCGTTTGTGCCCCGAAGCTCAAGCACACTTGATTTATGCAGCAGGACAATGATCCAAAACACACGAGCAAGTCCACCTCTAAAAGGCTCAGAAATAATGAAATAAAGCACATTTTGGAGTGGCCTAGTATGCACTTAAATCTAATTGAGATGCTTTGTCATGACCTTAAACTGGCTGTTCATCTTTGAAAACCCTCCAATGTGGCTGAATTCCTCCACAGTGATGTGAAAGACACATTGCCAGTTATCACAAATGCTTGATTGCAGTTCTTGCTGCCAAGGGTGGCACAACCGGTAATTAGGTTTAAGGGGGGCAATTACTTTTTCATATAAGTCCCCCTGATTGATATTGAGGTGTTCCATATATAAACACCATATTGTATAAACACCTGAATATTAAATGGGTCCAAACTGAAATTTGTTTGGTTTCAGAGGGGGGAAATAAAGCTTTTTATATATCAAAAGAAAAATCGATTTTAAAAAAGTCCTACATATAAACAACTGAAGTTGATTACTGTCTGGTTTCACATGTTCTCTGCTCTGCCATCTTTCAGTGCGTACAGACTATCTTGACATCACATTGAGATCTACACTTCTGCCCTTTCAAAAAAATAAAAATAAAAAATAGCTTCTGAGTTGTACTTGTCATTTTCGGGATTTTTTTGGTATAAATTCTTAAGAAAAGGGCAATAAATATCAGCCTTCAGGTATCTGAGAAATTTCCCTCAGATAAGGCAGTTGCCGAGGAAGACGAGTGTAGGACACATTAATCACTTACGCTACGTTGTTATGATTACATTCATGTAACAGCCAGGCTGTGTTAAATCGCATTCCGTGTAAAAAGCAAGTTTGACATTTTCAATTAGACTTTGAAAATTTGTATGCCTGTAACTTCAGCCACTGCCAACAGATGTCAAACAATAAGTTACTCTGTTAAAACAAGTGATGACAAAAAAAATAAAAAGAATCAGCATTAACAAACTATGAAACCCATATAAGCCCCTGGCCTGAAACAAAGGTAGAAGCTGAGGTAATAAATGTTTTTACGATGTTACGGTGGAGCACTAAAGAAACAAATCGAACTGGGACACGGCTGCTGCATACAATCAAACAGTGTTTCAAAAATCAATTCCTTTAAGGGAGTCTGCATTCAAAACTGAATCTGACTGCAGCAGCCACAAAGCAAGCATGAATGGAAGGCATCAGTACTGAGCTGCTTCCTGCCTCTTTAGGGAGTAGTGAGCAATGCTGGGAGACAGGCTAAGAATCAGAGATGCACTGAAGGGTGTCAATATAGTACAAAATTGAATTAAAGTATAATTAGGGAAATCATTACCTGACACTTTTGCAGTAGGGGATTTGGTTAATTTACTGAACAATCCTTCAGTGAATGGACTGTGTCTTAGATTTTTATGTCAAGGGTGACTAAGTGCCTTTGAGTGATAGAGGATGAATTCGTAATGCACTCCTTAATAATGAAACACAATCAAATCTGCTTGAAAGTGTTTTTGCACTGTAAAAGATGGTGCTGACAGAGGCATATCTTATCTTGCTTCAACGCATTACCTGTAGCTGTAGCTTCAAGCCTTGCACTGTGTATCCTTTAAAAAAGTAGCCTGAAGTGCTTAGTTCATACTTCATCCAATTCAGACTTCATCAGAACTTCTGATACAAGAATGATATAAAATCCTGTTGTACTTTTACTTTCTGCCCTACATTTTATTTTCATTTCTCAAAGTGTACTTGAGGTTAAAATGTATTGTACAAGAGAAAACAGGCCAAATCTACTGAAACACTATTAACACTGTGAAAATACTGTCACATCAACAGATAAACACAGTACAACAAAAAACACACCAAATGCCACAAGAAAGTATAGCAATATTGAGTACAAAAGTGAGTTTTAAAAAATACTTAAAAGGAAAAAAACACATTCCTGAGTAACGCCATTTTTGGAAAAGAAAATCTAAACAAGCTTGAAGCTGCAACTCTATTTTGAAATGGGTTTGTTTCAATTTAAAAAGCCATATGCATCGCTGATCACGGCACATTACATTTTCTAGGTTACGTGAGCCTGGTTCTGCTGGAGGGTTCTACCTGTTAAAAGGGTGTTTTTCCTTCCCACTGTTGCCAAGTGCTTGCTCGTAGGGGGCTGTTTTGATTTTCTCTGTAATTATTGTAGGGTCTTTACCTTATAATATAAAGCACCTTAAGGCGCATGTTTGCTGTGATTTAGTGTTATATAAATAAAACTGAATTGAACTGAACGTGTCATGCCTTTGTAGTCCAAAAGATGTTGCTAATCACCCCCCCTAAATATTTAGGGAGGTCAAAAAAAAAAAATAGAAAAGGCTTAACTTGTGTATTTCATCCATGTTGCAGTTGAACTGCATTGCTTTGGCAGCAATTATCCAAATAAAATAGCTGTGCTGCTACATCTCCAAAAGCCACCCGATGCTGGCATTAAACAAATGCTTGACTCCAAATAAACGGATTCTTAATAAAGCAGCATCAACTTATTTCCAGTAATACCTTCTGTTGACCTCGTTTGGAAGGCCTTGTTTATCCGAAGTTGCCCTTTCTCTCTTTATGTGGCACTTTTCTTCTGGAGAATTACCAACAATATTCTCATTCTTAACATTGAATGCACTGAAGTCAGAGAGTCCTGTATAAAAACAGCGATACAGTACAGTCTATGGAGCTAATACAAAGACATGAATGAACTGCATTTCTGAAAGACAAAAGGTTTTCTTTGCACTAACTCATGCCACCCATACATGGAAATATTTTCTCACCTAAACAAATCATTCAGCAGCTGAACTGATCAGAGAACAGATAAATGTTGGAGCAGCTTGGTGTGAATTGTATTTCATTGTTGTTTAGAAATGAGACAGAGAAAATGGCTGATGCATAATTTCAGAGTAACCTCAGAGGTAAAGTATTTACAAATGTTTTCTGCTACAATAAATATAACAGATTGGTAGCTGGGAAAGCGTAAATAACCGATGGTGACAAAATATTGGGAGTAGCTGATTGCCACACAGATGCCAAGCACCAAGGATCTATTTAGAAATCAGCAGCAACTGTCAGTACTATGCATTTGAAATAGGACCAATAAGTACTGTACAGAAACATGGGGAAATATGATGGGACCAGAGAGCACCCATAAGGATAAAACAGCTAGGGCTGAAAAAAAAATGAAAAAGCAGCTTGCATGCAGTAGTATAGATGCATATGTACATGCTGATGAAATTCTAAAGCTATAGCAAAAGCTAAACCTAGAGAAATCACCTAACCAGTGGTGTTCCATCAGGGCAAGCAGTGCTTGTCTAGTAAAATCTAAAACTAGTCATCTGTTAAAATACAGAGTAGTGAAAGTGAGCTCTCTCCTTTCATCTGCATTCTGTCATACAGTTTCTTGCCTGCATCCCGTGGGCACTGTCTCTGGAAGCAGGTTTAACTCTGCTGAAATCTGTAGCGCATCTCGATTTCATGGGCATGTCTGTATCCCATTAACACTGGCTTGAACTTTTCAAGCTGAGAGGCAAGCCGCTTTTCTGGTTGTTTTCACATGTGCGTTGTAGAGAAACCTGCGGCCTTTAACAAGCTAATCTCCCATCAGTCTCACATCAGACAAGCTGCCGCTTTCACTGCTCTGAGATCAGTTACCATCTGCACTCTGCGTGGAAATGGAGCCAGCATTAGCAAGTAAACAGGCTTCTGTGATTTCTCAGATAGGTTTCCTCTTACTAACCACCTTGGAAAAAATGTGTGATTAAAGAAACTTTTAATAACTGCTTCAGCACGTAAGCAAGGAAAACTTTGATGATGGATAGGAGAACTTATACGATGTGCAGTTTAATAAAACAGGCAAGTTGAACAGGTGCAGGCTCAACCTGCACTTTCAGATTAGCATGTATAAGAAAAACTTAGCTGACTGAATTCTGAATGACTGAAGTCTAACCAGCCATTTTGCCAACACACCACCTTTTCTGAGCTCATTAACAGCTGTTTATTTAGTGGACCTCACAGCACAGCCACTACAAAAAATATTTTGTAGAATATAATGCATTACTGTAGTTCAAACAGAGTATGAAGTATTTAAAATCAACAGCACCTTAAACAGCTGCTGCAGTAATGGGCTGGCCCTTAAAATAACTTCTTAACGTTAAAGTAGTAGATGTTACTTTAATTATTGTTACATTGTTGTATGATTTCCAAAGATGATTTTCAGGCTACGCAACATAGCTACACACAAGTTACATGACCGCAATTAGAAACAGTAGGTCCATCTGGGAGAGAGATTCATGAGCAGGTGTGTGTGTGTGTGTGTGTGTGTGTGTGTGCGCGCACTGCGCTGGGGCAAAGTAGTACAGTGTGTGTGATGCCATTTTTTTTTTTTTTTTTTTTTTTTTACAGAAGAGCTTCATTTGTTGCTCCTTCTGAAGTAATTAATTTATTCATGACAGTTAAAAATAAAACCAGGAGAGGACCCTTGTGGAAATATGAAGGCAGAGGAAGCAGTTTGAAGGGTGTTAAAACATCTGCTCGTTACACTTCAGAGCAATATCCACTAATATTCAAAAATGGAAAATGTTAGTTTATGGGCTTCTAGCAGTGGTACATTTACCGTTTTTCTACTTTCAGTTTATTTGTCAGCTCAGTGATCAAAACATGTTTCGTCCTTGAGGAACAAGAGCTGAATCTCTAATGCTGATGCATGCATTAATTGCCCTTTTCGATTATTGATTAATGTGGGTCAAAGAAGGGCATTCAGATATTCATATAAAGGAAAAGTAAAGAAATTTTTAATGATATTAATAAGAGATTAGGGCACTTTTAGTATTCATAAATAAAATTTCTTACTGCAATAAAGCCTAATGCTGGGAAGGTGAATGTGGTTAAAACCCAAATGTTTAAAGTGCTCATTTGTTATGCTTTTTAAAACATGACTAATCACGCAGTGCAAGGATATGGCCAGTGCTTGCTCTCTGGGTAATGATGCAGAATAAAATAAAAAAAAGTGTAGAAATTCTGACCTTGAGTCAGTGAATATCATAAGGTAAACAAACAACAGTGAGCAATAGCATTCCACTTTAAGAAAACCATTGCTTTTCTTCTCAAAATACCCTTTGCACGTCAACATGATACCATTTAAAATGATGAATACTTTGAATTAACCTTAAATTAGATTCCATTTCACAAAATGGCTTTAGGTGCATTCATAATCCTCTAAATCACAGTGTGAGTGCTCTTCCAAATAACCAAAGCCTTTTTCTAACTTCTCATATTCCTTGCCTCTCTCTCTCTCTTTCTTTTTGTATGTCTCCCAGGCCTTAGTTGTGACAGCTCTGGTCCCTGCAGTCCCCCCTCGCATGTCAGTCATTTTCCAGAAACACCCTCAGATCACAACATTCCATTTATTCGGTAAGTGTTTGTGATCACATGTAATTTGGTTTTCTCTCCACTGTCCCAGTGTTGATGGCAGCTGATGAGGTCTTAGAGAGCCAAGCCTTTTATTCTCCTGAGATCATGTCCCAAAACAGCATCTGGCCGTGCCTCACAGCCAAACACACACACTCACAGTCTGTCACACAAAACGCCGCATGCACGTGCACGCCGTACATACTATATTTAACTAGTTCAGTTCTTCACACTGCAGCATGAGCTCTAACTCTTCATCCATCTGCAGTCATTCCATTAAATTTCACTGCAGTCTGTTGTCTGCTGCTTAAAATCCCACTGCCGTGTAATTTCAGTATTGCAGAGACATATGGTCTCTGATAAAAATTATATTATGTTGTGCCATGCGAGAGGGAGAATCCAGATCAATTCATAAATATCACTCAGTGAGGAATTTGTCTTTCTAAAGAGATACACCCAACATGAAAACAGTGAAATATACAGGACTGTAAATGATTAGCACTGCCTGAGACAAGCTGGAGCAGAACGTAAGATTTGTGATGAGATTTTTGTGCAGTACTCAGCTTTTAAGACCAAGCTTCCATTCTGTAAAGATGCTAATGGATTCCCTACTTCAGCTACCATATTATCTCAAATATAGCCCGCAGCAAATGGCTGAGCTATACCCACAATTTGTTAAGTTAATAGTCTCTGGAATTTTTAAATTATTATTTCATGTTATTATTTAATTTATCTACGCTATTGAGAGAAGAGAAGAGAAGAGAAGAGAAGAGAAGAGAAGAGAAGTTATTAGTTCATCCACAAATAAAAATCCTCTCCTCAACACAGAAGAAGTCTGCAAATCATTATAACCTAACAAGTTTGCTGGCGCCTTTTCTCCCACAAAATAGTGGCAACCCTTAACGAGGTTATTTGAGATCTAGAGTGGGCAAACAATGACCATAAAATTACTGCAAACATCTCGTGCTGCACAATCCAACTATTCAAAAGTCCAATATTTACCTAATTATATCGTAGATCTTCTGCACTCACCGTGCTCGTGTGGCCCTGCAGCACATGTGAAAAGTACTGCTGCTGCTGCCTTAATCCCTTCTTTTTAGGCATATATTTCCAAAATTTTAGGGAGATAAACACAAAATACGTGTTATGGAATAATGAAACCCTAAGGCAAAAACAGCTCAGCCACTGCTGGTATTACAGCTAACACAACACAGATTGGAAATTTGATTCTTTAAACCACAGAAAATACTGTAGTTAATCAATAAAATTCGCTCACATTAATTTGGCCAGTTATTTTGACAAATTCATCATCATGGGACATAAGGTTTCCCAGCTCTCATGTGCAGCTGTCATGTTGCAAATGAACTACAGGCATTGAAGATGTTAAAGTCATAAACTGACTAGATTGCTTACTTACAGCTTTGTGACAGTTTTCTTCTCTTGCTTTATTTCGAGCGCCACTGTTACTTTTTGCCATAATAATTGTTTCATAGTCTTCATTTTTCTCCATTTTTCCTCTGGATTCAAATGTTGACACATAATACATTTGATTGGAAGTGTCCCCAAATCATGGGGTCAGGTGCTTCCCTTATGTAAGCTCACCCATACTCTAAGCAGAAAGCCTGGGCCAACAAAGATGGTTGATAACCGGAGTGATGTGCATTTTCTCTGAGGCTTTAAGTTCTGCCCGGCCAGCTAATGCACTTAAAGAGAGTCTGATTATGGAACTGGCTTGTTTGCATTTTATCTGCTGAACGAGCAAGTGTACAGTATTGCTTATAAAATACTGTAAAATAAGTAAATAAGTAAATTCTGCAAAATAAAATTTTACAGAATTTACTCTATTGTAAATATAAACAACATTTAGTAAATATTAAAAAAAAAAAACAACATAATAAAAAAGTGTCATTACTGATCAGTGAGCCCCTTCTCATTTCATTGTTTTAGCTGGTATTTAGCCATAAAACAAAAAAAAACTGTTGCCCTGATGATGAGGTTAGAGGAAAAGTATCATAGCATCATTTGGAATGAATGGATTGTTGTAGAGATTCCTAACCCTAACCCTAACCCTAACAAAAGAGTCCAAATATATTCTGGTTCCCGGTGCACTGTGCGAGCCTTGCTGTACAATCCTAGTTGTCTTGCTTTATTTGACAGATGACTTACAAGTGAAAATAACTGGTTACGGAAGTTGCAAGTCATTAATCAAACTGGCAACCAATGGAAAATAATTTTGTTGTCTTATGTATAAACCTTTGTCATTGTATTTACACTGTGTTATTTAGTCTCATTTAGTAAGTTGAAAGATTCATAGTACTAATTATTTGGGGGATTTGCATATTGTGATTACAATTACAAACAAAGTGTAAGAAATCAGCTTCTTTTATAAATGTGAACTGCATGATTATAGCTGTGCTCTTGGGCATTTCAGCTTGGACGCTGCAGCCAGAGGACTGTTAGCTGAGGTCATTTATCAGCACCCAGCCACTGCAAGCAGAGGCTGGGCACTTTCTATCCCTGACCTATGTTCACTATAAACTGAGACAATGTCCTACTAACGCTGGGTTTTATTCCACAAAAAAAAAAGTCTATCACTGCTGAATTGTTTGCTTTTCTTTCCCTGGAGGGAATGAATTGTCCTTGGCCCTCCTGCAAATTCAGACCAGCACCAAGGAGAAATAACTCTGAAGACGTAAAAACAGAAAGAGGAAAACATAATGCTAACCAGGTTTATACAACGGGTAGTGCACGCCAAGGAATCTGTTTGGTCAGATAAGCATTCTTGCTTTATGAGATCCTTAACCACATTAAAGCTATCTGAACAGAAATGAAAATGGTTGTTAGGAAGAGCTAATGTGCCTGTTTGGAAGATGTATACTGTGTATGGATATACTGATAAATATGTATATACACAATGTGAATGGGTGGATATCTGATGATTCCTTCCCCTTTTGTGGATTGTAGTTATGTAAGCACCTTCCACTGCACCACCTGCCCCCATCTGAATGTAATAATTTGAATCATAATTCCCATGGCAATAATTAGACCATCACTAAATATAATTTCAGTTGAAATTCTTCATGGTCATTGAGTATCCATGACAAGATTCAGTTCTATCATAAAAAGATATATTAAAGGCAAGACATAAAGAAATTCTATAGAGTTATTAACAACCAACAAATTGTATTAAACAGTATTTTGGTCAGTCAGTCACTTGCTGCTATCTAATCTTGCAGTCTGTGATAAGAAGAATTAAGGAAAATTTTTTGTTGTTTTTGAATTTTCTTCATTCCTGCAAAGAAGCATTAGTAATTAGATGCACATCTCACTGTTTTGAGGCTTTACACTCTAAAAAGTGCATGTGCAGAAAATTAAAGTCACTTGCATTTCTGCTTTAGCCGTAGCAGACATGAAAAATCAGAAATGTAAATTTTCACTCAAAATTTCAAGTGACTAAATTTTTGCACATACAGTAGCTAGATGGACGGACGGATAGACGGTTTCACACCAAATCCAGCACCCTGAGACTGTACACTAAGCGGAAGGAAGGAGGTCGAGGACTAGTGAGTGTCAGAACCACTATCTTAGATGAAACATCAAAGATCTATGAATACATCAGGAAAATGGCCACAAATGATCATGTGCTTAGTGAGTACCTCAGTCAGCAGATACCCGAAAAAGAAGAGGAGGAAGAACAGGAACCATCACAGAAGGACAGGCCTCTGCACGGCATGTACCACCGGCAGATCGAAGAAGTGGCTGATATCGAAAAATCCTACCAATGGCTGGACAAAGCTGGACTGACAGACAGCACAGAGGCACTAATCATGGCAGCACAGAAACAAACTCTGAGCACAAGATTGATAGAGGCTGGGGTCTACCACACAAGGCAAGACCCCAGGTGCAGGCTGTGCAGAGATGCACCTGAGACAATCCAGCACATAACAACAGGGTGCAAGATGCTAGCAGGCAGGGCATACATGGAACACCATAACCAAGTGGCCGGCATAGTATACAGGAACATCTGTGCTGAGTATGACATGGAAGTCCTGAGGTCAAAATGGGACACGCCCCCAAGGGTGGTTGAGAACAACAGAGCTAAGATCCTGTGGGACTTCCAGATATAGACAGACAAACTTGTGGTGGCTAACCAACCGGACATCATAGTGGTGGACAAACAAAGGAGGAAAGTTGTGGTGACAGACGTTGCAATACCAAGTGATGGGAACATCAGGAAGAAGGAACACGAGAAGCTCGACAAATACCAAGGGCCCAGAGAGCAGCTGGAAAGGATGCAGAAGATGAAGGTAACAGTGGTCCCCGTGGTCATCGGAACACTCTGGCAGTAACCCCCAAACTGGGAGAATGGCTCCAGCAGATTCCTGGAACCACATCCGAGATCTCTGTCCAGAAGAGCGCAATACTGGGAACAGCTAAGATACTGCGCAGGACCCTTAAGCTCCCAGGCCTCTGGTAGAGGACCCGAGCTTGGAGGGCAAAATAGACTGCCCGTAGGGGCGAGCTGGGATTTTTTTTTTTTTTATATATATATATATATATGTGAACTTGCTAACCATACTATAAGTTGATGTTGGTATGTATGCTATATTTATTGTGTCATGCTCACAGTGGACACCGCTATATCACCTTTCCTTTGTATGTTGGTAGCAGGTGACAGAACATAATTTGAAAAATTGGGCTTACTTTGTATGTACATGTGTCTCCATTACAGCCAGTTTCACTAACAATAAAGCAAAAATATGGTATAATTGCTGGGAGCACAACATCTTGAAGGCTAGATGTACTGGAGTTCTCCATCTGCTTGTTAAGCTCGTGTTTTGCCACTCAATAAAAATACAATAATGTTTACTCTTTACTATTCAACGCAGTATATATTTCAATCTCTCGAGTTAATGGTTTTTCAAGTGAAGTGGCCACATTTGCAAATAACAGTTTTGCTCCTGCAAATGAACTCAACTCCCTGATGAGGTGAAAAGTCTACCAGCCTTGACAGTGGGGAATGATTTCGCACAGGCTCCTTATCATATCTTATACACACTCTAGCACAAGCACACATAAACACACCGCCTGTCACTGCACTCATGACTGAATATGTGAATGTCAGAATCGTTCAATGAGAGAAGCAACAACAGGGAGATGCTGAGCATCTGGGGAGGCTGTAAGGAGAGGTAAGAGCTTCTCCTTCGCTGGAAAGACTGACACACTTTATTATTTCTCTCTCTGTTTTTTTTTTTCTGCCTCACTTGCTACTAAAACAAAAAGAAAAATGATCTGCATGAATCTAATGTCAATTTAATGAAGCAAATGATATAACTGAAAATAAAAAAAAAGAATACATGATACTTCAACATAACATATTAAATCTGCAAGCGTGAAAATTTTCAGTGTAAACATGTGTAAAATTGTATTGATTGATGATTGTATTAAAGATTTCTATAAATACTCGATACTCTTACATGCTTTTTAGAATCTACAGAGCTAATATTAGATATGCTTTCTCTCTGAGCAATGGCTGTCTAAATGGTGTCATTATGTAGAACTCATTTGTATTGACACCTCACAGCACCCATATGCTGAAGATGGTGTAAAATGGTCGATATACAGTACAGACATATGTAGTAAAGCAAAACACAGTTTTAATAATATAAAATCTGCCTGCATGTTGGAAATGAATCACACAATCATGCATATATGTATGCAAAAACACCTCATATGCAATGTGTAATGTGACTGTAGATTCATTCATACCTGTCGTACAGTTGTAAACTCCACAGTGGGTTTGCAGAGTCTCATTAAACAGCTGGTTTCTATTGGTGCTGGTGACAGGTGAGGATGGGATCTGCTGATATTTTCATGTATTTTTTCACAGCAGGAAGTAGCGTCTTCTTAACAATTTAACTGATAGAATTTTTTTTTTCTGCAAGTTTCTGTTCTTACAGATAATGAGGTACATCAGAGAAGCATGCCTCGAAGAAACAACTTGGCCAAACACTAAAATAATTTGAAAACAAAAAGTCTTAAAAAAAAACTAAGTGAATAAAAAGGACAAGTACTAAAATATTAAATGGATCACAAGATTGGGTTTGAAAATGCTAATATATAAAAGTTTTTTCAACTAGTTCAGAAAAGAAAAGTTTATGAATTATATGAAAAAAATGGACAAAAGCAATGGCTCCTATCTACTTCCACTGTCTCGTACTGACTCTCCTCTTTGTACACAATGGCATAATGTTTCTCACACAGTGAGAGAATACCACAAGACCTCACTGTGAACCAGGGCTTAATTAGAAACAGGGTATTTATTGCACTCAAGCAAAAAAAAAAAAAAAAGAAAAAAAAAAAACTTGAATACTGCAGTCAAGCTTGAAAACTCCAGAGTAACAAAACCATGATAACGACGATATAGGCAGCAGACTGGGGGAGGTTTTCTTAAGTTGATTAATGGTGAGTTTCAAGAGTCAAATGAGCAATAAGTAATCCAGATTCTGATTAAAGCTTTGTCAGGCTATTGACTTCTTTAATCACTACATTTGTGTGAGCCTGTGACCCAGCTGAGTTATGTTTTGTTAACAACACCAAGTAAGGAGAATTTTCTTTCTTTACAAGAGACTGGTGACAATTTACACCTACTAGAGACATAGAGGCACGGAAGAGCTATTTTCTGAAGCATAAACACGTGGACTACAGTGTTTGCAGTGTATTCTATGCAAAGTCTAAACATGTGCCTGTATGACCCACCATGAAAACTGAGCTAAAGCCAGCAGTGCTCAGACAAAGCACTGACAAAAGCTGTCAGGTTCTCAGGCTAATTAAAACCTCAGTTTCACTCTGTTCCCTGATCACTCCTCACAAAGACCCTTGAGTGGCATCAATGAGCACGCTTAGGCTTAAGTGAATGTTTACCTCCCCTAATGACTATCTGTCTCAGTGCTGAGTAAATGCGGCTGCCTCAGTTCTTGTTGGGGTTACACTGAGTCATGCAGTGATGAGCCCTCATCTCCAGGTTTGTGTACCAGCTGTCTGATGACACAGGACTATTTGTAGGTTATCATTATTTTGCTGTGTGTGATGATTGCCGGACACCGTGAATGCTCAGTAGCACCTTGTTACTTATTGCAAGGAAGAAATATATTAGGGCTTCACATCTGTCCTTTGTCTATTTTGAGCTGCATGTTATTTACAACTTAAAAACAAAAAAATCAATTCAGGTGGATGGAGGAATCTGAACTACAAGACTGTGAGAATGTAAAAGCTCTGTCTTTTGCTCTGTGGTTGACCCGTTCTGGGTCTTTTCTTGTCTGCTGCCTCAAGCCATGCTTCAACAAGCTACATGCACCCAAAATATAATTTTAAAATGGTTTACTGTACCTGTGAAATGATTAGTCAGACATAGCAGTGTATTTGTTGTTGAAAATTTGAAACAAGTACCCAGTTACAATGAAAGGTCCAACCCTCAATTTTCTGCCGCTTAGCCGGGACTGGTTTGTGGGGGTAGGAGTCTAAGCAGAGACTGCCTAGACCTGACCAGCCAATCTCTCCAGCATGTCCTGAGTCTGCCCTGCAACCTACCTCAAGAGGGAAACACCCAAACACCTCACTTAGGAGGTGCCCAGGAGGCATCCTGGTCAGATGCCTAAACTACTTCTACTGGCTCTTTTCGATGTGGAGGAGGAGTGGCTCTACTCTGAATCCCTCCAGAATGGCCAATAACCTCACTCTATCTCGAAACAATATCGCCACTAGACCAGGCAGAAATGCTTGAGAAGAAGCTTATTTCTTCTGCTTGTATCTGCAGTTTCATTCTTTCAATCACTACCCAGAGCTTAAGACTGCAGGGGGAGTGTAGATCAACTGGAAAATAAACAGCTTTGCTTTCATACTCAGCTCTCTCATACTCAGTCCATGCTACTACCAGCAGACTCCAAACACAGCACCCACAGGCCCTCTTTCTGATCTCAGGGGACTTTAACCACGTCTCCCTGTCCTCCACTCTCCCCACCTTCACCCAGTATGTCACCTGCCACACCAGGAATACCAACACACTGGATCTACTGTATGCCAACATCAAGGAGGCATACAGCTCATCACCTCTGCCTCCCCTGGGGGGCTCAGACCACAACCTGGTTCATCTCCAGCCTGTGTACAAACCCTTGGTACACAGAGAACCAGTTGTGACACACACAGTGAAGAAATGGTCTGAGGAGACTGAAGAAGCTCTGAGAGACTGCTTTAGCTCCACTGTGTGGGAAGAGCTTTGTGCCCCTCATGGGGAGGACATCGACAGCATCACGGACTGCATCACTGATTACATCAATTTCTGCGTGGAAAACACTGTGCCCACCAGGAGGGTACGGTGTTTTTCAAACAACAAACCCTGGATCAACTCTGAAATAAAGGCTCTCCTGAAGGAGAAGAAGAGAGCCTTTAGATCAGGAAATAAGGAGGAGCTGAGAGCCGTGCAGAAGGATCTGAGAAGGAAAATCAGGGATGGAAAAAACATCTACAGGAAGAAGATGGAGGACCAGCTACAGCAGAGCAACATCAGTGGGGTTTGGAGGAGTTTGAACTCAATTTCAGGCCACAAACCAAGCCCTAGGGTTGTGGGAGACTTAGAGTGGGTGAACAAGCTGAACCAGTTCTTTAACAGGTTTGACCAGCCACCCACCCCTCCCCCAGCCCAGTCCCCCCTGCTGTCAGCCCCACCATCTTTAATGACTGCCAACCTTTCTTCTTCTTGGGACCTCACACCTCTCAGCTCTCAGCCATCACCCACCCCCTTCACTTCTGAGGACTCCATCTCACAACCCCCATCCCCCACCTCCATCTTGTCCCTCTCAACTCATCATGTGAGGAAGGAGCTACGTAAAATCAAGGTGCGAAAGGCTGCTGGTCCAGACGGCATCAGCTCCAGGCTCCTGAGGTGCTGCGCAGATCAGCTGTGTGGCATCATGGGATACATGTTCAACCTGAGCTTGAAGCTGGGGAAAGTACCACAACTGTGGAAGACCTCCTGTGTGGTACCGGTACCAAAGACCAAACATCCAAAGGATCTTAGCAGCTACAGGCCGGTAGCCCTGACATCGCATCTAATGAAGACCCTCGAGAGGCTGGTCCTCAACCATCTACGCCTCATGGTGTCGTCTTCGTTGGACCCGCTGCAGTTCGCCTACCGGCCTGGCATCGGGGTGGATGACGCCATCATCTACCTCCTGCACCGAGCTCTGACCCACCTGGAGAAGCCTGGAAGCACTGTGAGGATCATGTTCTTTGATTTCTCCAGTGCTTTTAACACCATCCAGCCAGGACTTCTGAGAGACAAGCTGGAACTGTCAGGAGTGGACCACCACATCTCCGAGTGGATACTGGACTACCTCACTGACCGCCCACAGTACGTGAGGACACAGGGCTGTGTCTCTGACAGGCTGGTCTGCAGTACGGGGGCCCCACAGGGAACTGTGCTGGCACCGTTCCTCTTCACCCTCTACACTGCAGACTTCTCCATCAACTCCCCACGCTGCCATCTGCAGAAGTTCTCTGACGACTCTGCCATAGTTGGCCTCATCACAGGTGAGGATGACTCAGAGTACAGACAGTGGACTCAGGACTTTGTGGACTGGTGCCAGCGGAACCACCTCCTGATCAACGCCGCTAAAACCAAGGAGCTGGTGGTGGATTTCCGCAGGCGCAGACCCACCACACGGACACCGGTGAACATCCAGGGAGTGGACATTGAGATAGTAGACTCTTATAAGTACCTGGGTGTTCACCTGAACAATAAACTGGACTGGACTCATAACACTGATGCGCTCTACAGGAAGGGTCAGAGCAGACTCTACCTGCTGAGAAGGCTGAGGTCTTTTGGAGTGCAGGGGACACTCCTGAAGACCTTCTAAGACTCTGTAGTGGCATCAGCCATCTTCTATGCAGCAGTATGTTGGAGCAGCAGCTTGTCTACAGCTGAGAGGAAGAGGATAGACAAGCTCATCAGGAAAGCCAGCTCTGTCCTAGGATGTCCTCTCGACTCAGTGCAGGTGGTGGGAGAAAGAAGGACTCTGACCAAAATAACATCACTGATGGACAAGGTCTCCCATCCCATGCATGAAACTGTTGCTGAGCTGGAGAGCTCCTTCAGTGACAGACTGCTGCATCCTAAATGCACAAAGGAGCGTTACCGCAGATCCTTCCTCCCAGCAGCTGTAAGACTTTATAACCATCACTGCTCCCAACAAAAACCACAATAGCCTACACAATGTAGGATAATATATAATATACTGTAAATAGTCCGGCCTGTTAAGGTTCAACACACAGGCACATCATGTACATTGTATATAGTGTTATTATTAGTAGTATTAAGGTTAATCTTGTTTGTTGATTTTATATATATATATATATTCTTTTTCTTAATAGTGTAAATTATTATATTTTTATTTATATTTATAATAACTGCGGCTGCTGTTACACCCAAATTTCCCCTCTGTGGGACAATAAAGGCTGTTTCTTTCTTCTTTCTTTCTCTCTTCTCTACAACAGACCGGTACAGAGTCCGCATCACTGCTGACATTGCACCAATCATCTGTCAATCTCCCGAGGACTCCACTGTTTTCCAACTAAGGACCGTAGCCTTGGATTTTGAGATGCTAATTCTCATCCCAGTAGCTTCACACTCGTCTGCCAACTGCCCCCGTTGCCCCAGAGCAATGACCTCCAGGGAGATGGAGGTCATTGCTCAATGAAACAAAACCACAATATCTTGAAAAAGCAGAGACAAAATCCTGAGGGCACCCGCCACCTCTTTGCTGCATCTAGTTGGGCAAACTCCCACGCACCCTCAAGTATCATCAAGAGGATAAAGAGGTGGTCCAGGCCGAAAATCAAACTGTTCTTCCAAAAATCGGAGGTTCAACTAATAGATGGACCCTCCTCTCCAATACCCTGGCATAGACCTTCCCAGGGAGCCTGAGAAGAATGATCCCCCTAAAGTTGGAATAAACTCTCTGGTCTAATCTTCTTGAAGAGAGGAACCACCACCCTGCCAATCCAGAGCCACTGCCCCTGCCTTCCACAGTGTTGCAGAGGTGTCAGCCACAACAGCCTCACAACATATAGAGTCTTGAGAAAGTCATTCTCCCCAGGAGCCCGGCCACTAAGGAGTTGATTAACTACCTCGGTGACCTTGCCCCCAGTGATGGATGAATTATCCCCTTCATTCTCAGACTCTGCTTCCACTACAGAAAGTGTGTCAATGGGATTGACAAGATCCTCAACATATTCCTTCCACCCCCCCATTTCCTCAGTTGAGGTCACGAGAGTCCCCTCCTCACTATATGCAGTGTCCACAGGAAGCCACTTCCCCCTCCTGAGTCATCTGATGGTTTGCCAGAATTGCTTCAATGCCGACCAGTGGATGTACTCTTTTTCACCAAAAAAAAAAAAGAAAAAAAGTGTACCACTTGCTGACTATACCAGTTATCTAGCTTCTTGTAAGTTTAGGTTGGCAACATGTGAAAACATAACTTTATTATGTGTTGCCCTCAATATTTTTACAGATCTATTAAAGTTACTTAGTTGAGGCACTGATTAAAAGAGTTACAGTATTAGTACAGAATATTTTGTTGATGTCCTGCTTAAACTTCACCTATTTTACTCTGACCTCTATGGCTCCCCAAAACATGTCTGAGCCAACGTGGAAGAAGCTACACACAAATACGTAGCATTCATCAGGAATTCAGTTTCTGGCCAATTATCAAACATCTTTAAGCTACCCTTACTAAATCATCACAAATGTGACTTATCTGTGAACTAATGTAACGAAACAAGTAAAATAATAACTTTAAACCACAAATTGATAAATAGTTTAAAAAAAAGAGGAAAAAATGAATGAATAAATTAAAAGGTAAATTTGATTGGCTCATACTGGCCCAAAGTGGGCAAGACCTGCATCACTTCCAAAGCAGAGACTGAGTCGCCAGTCCTGCAAATGGGGACAAGTCTTCCACTGAAAGCTAAATGCATTAATCATATTAGTGTTGCAGAGTATTTGTTTACAACTGAAACAAAATGACAAAAAAATGACACTTGAATGGATTAAAATCATAGGCAAAAATTTCCTTGAAAGTGGCATGCTCTGATTTAAAGCTTCTACTTCATGTTGATTAAAATAGTGAACTCATGGGGCAGCAAAGTGAAGATTCAAAAATTTGCATGTCATGTTGGGGCAAATTACTTTTTGGTTCATTACACTTGCTGTAGCATAAAATAAGCGCCACAGTACATCATTGTTTTAGGAGCTGCTGTGAAACTGTTTGGGGTCTGGTCTCCATCAGCTCCTCAGGGAAATATCTCAGTCAGGTTGTGTGCTGTTAAACCAAATTAATGAGCTGTAAGAGATCAAAATACTCAGCAGAGCTGAGGTTTGCGATAATTCTTTCTGGGTTCATCACTAATAGTGACCTTACTGACAATATTTAATTATATTGGATGCTGTTTATTTATTTAAAAAACATTATCTTCAAGTATATTTGAGCAAATGGTTACTCTCCACCCTGGGCATTTTTGACATAATTAAAATGCATGTTTATGCTGTTCTTTTCATGCCATCTCTGGATGCAGTTTATTTGCATCACTTTGGCTAAAACAAAATTTCAGAAGATTTTCAAATAATTTTATCATGATTTTCACATTTCCAAACTACTTGAGGATGTCTGGCTGTATGCAGTTGCCAGAGTTCTGCTTTTAAAATTTTTGGTTACTGTAGCCTTGAAAAGCATAAGGATGACTTCTCCTTACAGGTCAGTGCTCTGCCTCTGTGACCTACACATTTGATGTATCTTTCTTTAGCTTTAATGAGCACTTTTCTGTGACATTGTCTTTGATTTTTCTTTCACCCTTGGTGCGCCTGGTTTAGATCTGGTCCACATGGACCTCCTTACACTGCATCAATTGGCAATCAATTCTGTTTTTTTACCCATGTCTTCTAAAGAGAAACAAACAAGCACATTTGCTTGTGTTCACACCACTGTTGTAAACATGCTCCATCTACTCTTGAACAGAAACACGCTCAAATTAATGAATGATTTATTTGAAATTGTAAATGTGAGCTGTGGAGATTTGCTTCCACTCTGCTCATATGAGTTTTGGGGGCACTAAAACAAGGGTTCCAAAAACAACTTAAAATACTGTTTGAACCAATGAAGGTAATAAGCCATGATATTCTCCACCAACAAAAAAAAAAAAAAAAAAAAAAAAAAAAAAAAAGATCATCTTTTATTCAAAACTTCAAAAAACAAGACAAAAAAAAGTTTAATCTGTGCTTGCAGACAAACTTTAAATGGTCAGCTTAAAACAGGCAAGCAGAAAAAGCCTCTTTCCAGAAACACCACTATAGACCAAAAAGACTGTCTGTTCTTATTAGGTAGTTGTCCTTCACAAGTCTTCGTGGCTGCGAGGCAGGGTCAGAAGAAAAGGCGCCCAATCCCAAGACATGATGATGAAACTGTGACAAATCAACTCATTCTTCCACTCCAGATTCTGCAAGTCGCTGTGCCACGGGATTTCGGTTTCCCTTTGAGTTTAGGAGCCAGCGAATCTCGCGACTCAATGGTGTTCATTTCTCTAATCCAATCCCTGCATAAAACCTCCCTTTGAACGTCTACAGAAAATCTGAAAGCCAGCACATATCCCTCCCTCCTTTCGCCTGCTCTCTGATCCACGCTCAGTGTCCGACGCACAAGCGCTTGGATAGAGCGGGGATAGAGCAGATCTAATTAAGTTTGCTGATGGTGAAAGTGATGATTATTCTGCAGGAAAAAAGGGAGAGGGAGGAAGAGGGCAGAGAAGATAACGAGAATAACTGCTGGGAGGGGGGTGGTGGTGGTGTGTGTGTGTGTGTGTGTGTGTTGGGGGGGGCTGAATACACCCTCCCCTGCACTTCTTCCTCTTCACCCCCCCTTCCTTTGTCACGATGATGATCGACACCAAAACCATCATTAAAGTCATTATTCAAATCATTCAGATATTTTCGGGACTCATTTGCACTAAGATAATACCTATTTGAATAATTTACATCTCGTATATTGACTCTACTTTACTCTAGAACATTAAGGAAACCTAGTTCAGTTGAACTAATTCTCCTTTCGAAACCCAACTTTCCCAAACATATTCTGAATCTAAACGCAATTTCCTTCGCATAGAGGGTTTATTTTCGCAGTTTTGATTGGAAAATCGCCGCTGCCATTTATCACCCAAAATCACACAAGAAGAATAATACAATAAATATGACGCCACGCGACTCATTAAAGCTGATATTTTATCCGGATTTCCCTCCGTTTTGTTTTTGTCGTCTTAACTCTAATTTGTATTGATCCGAACTGCAGGTGACTTCTATCGGTTTTCTCAAATGAGGCATCTGTCTCAAACACACTAGCCTTCTCTGACCATCCCCTTATCCAGCCTGCCATACTACCCACCCGCCCCCCTCCTGAACACCTCCTCTTTCACTTCCTCCAGTTACGTCCCAACCAACCGGGTGTGTGCTCGTTGCTGGAATAAATTAAATTGCGGTATGGTACAGGAGGGAGGGAGAGAGCACCCCTAATGCCATTCACACATTCCGTGCGCTGGGAGTCCAGGCACCGTCAGCATCATCAGCAGCTTTTCCTGCGCCCTGCATGCGCCCCGAGCGCGCCCCTCTAATAGAGAGCAGAAATGAGTTAGAGGACAGCGGCTCGCCACGCTTCTCCCCTGCGCATTCACCAAATTCCAAACAGTGCGTTAAAATAACCAGTCTGCCTGGAAGATTTTGACCCCCTGAAAGCGTTGCGGTCGCCGGAGTGGACCTACAGTACGGACCGCGCACCGCTGGAAATACCACTTTGAGAAAGAGGAGCGCTCTCTGAGGAGGCTGGATGTCATCTTCTGTTTTGCTCCTCAGATTGCACGTGTGTTTGAATTTGTACCGATAATTTCTCCAGAACAAAAGTCATTTTCCAATGCCGCCCCGTCTGCACACCCAGCCGAACCCAACTTTACAGTCCTGTCAGGGGATTTTGCGGAGACTAATTCCAACCGGTCACGGACTACAGTACTTGCAGAATAAGGTAAAAAGCACAACATTAAACGTGTTACTAATAATTTAGCTAATACATCAAAATACAACATTTAGATTTTTTTTGATAGCATCCAAAACAATCTAAAGTCATAATTTTCACATTTTATTAGCTTTATGTAGATAACGCAGCCTTTAAAATATTTGCTCTGACCAAGGACTGCTGAAGAAATGAGCCCTTTCATTTCACCTTTATTCCCCTCATCTCCAAACTAAAATTACTAATTAATCCCTCTGTGTCCACATTGTCTCAGTTGCTCTCTGTCTGCCTCTTTTTCTTCCTTCCAGCAGGACTCATCAGCAGTGCAGGGAGAATGAGGAGTCACCGGGGCCGGGGGAAACAGCATGAGTGGCCCGTGCATCTCCATTAGACTGACGGCCCTCATGTTTCTATGGAAGTGGTTAACACTAAGCCTGCTCCAGAGCTGGTTGGCAGTAGGGGCCAGTGCCGCGGACTCTGCCGGGTCTGGCTTCAGCGGCTCCACTGGGCCCCTGGGGTGGCTCCTTTCGGACAAGGGTCCTTTTCACAACTCGCAGGAGTTTGTTGATTTCACAGAGCGCTACCAGCAGGGATTCACCACCAAGTACAAGATATACAGGTGAGAGACAGTGCGCAGCCATGTCAGCTGACTACTGCAGAACTGACATACCTGAAAGCAAGGTTGTTTGTGAAGTCTGTATTTGAACCCAAATAGACTAAATGCAGGGAGGAGCTGAAAATTCTTGTTCTGATTTTTGTGGTCTTGCTTGGAGTCCCCACCACCACCCCCTCGTTTTTTTTTGTTTTGTTTTTTTCTAGAAAAGCACAAGCAGAGATTAGGGTATGCTTTTCTTTATTCTTTAAAAGATGCAGATTTAGTAGGTGTGAACTGTGGGATGATGTATTGAGAAGATTTTTCATACAAATGAAAGCTCTGCGTGCAATCTGTATAGATGCAAGCATCTCTGTGTGCGACTGCTTGCCTTTTCTTTTTGTGGGTGGCAGAGACATATGGTTTGAGTTTGATACAAACTCTCAAAATGCTGCATATCAGTGGAAACTCGAAGAGGAGATACTGCAGGAGGGTTTGGGCAAAGCAGTGGGACATAAGAGATATCTGACTGAGCCTGCTGATGTGTGACAGGATGGATTCAAAAAAGTGTGCGGTGTGAAGTATAGTGGGTGTGTGCCTTCGAAGCAGCAGGGTATTGTTTGAAAGCTTGCTGTGATGTAATTTTTCTTTTTTCCCTGTCAGGAGTAGAAAACATTGAGTATTTCAACATGAAAGCTTAAAATGTTATTCAGCTGCCTCTCAGTGTGGATGTATGACATAAAATGGTGTATGCGTGTTTTTCCATTTCTACGGCTTGCATTTGTAAAGAAAGGATGGTGATTTTGCCACAGCCACCAGAGTTAAGATGAACAAGCTTCATTTGTTAGCAGTTTTGTTAGTTTATATTTAGAAGTGTGCGTATGTGCTGTCATATTTCCCCAAGTTTGGCTCTCCTCAGAATAGAAACGTCTCAAGCATTCAAAGTGTGCACCGAAACCGAGACTGATAAAATTCTTTTCGGCTGTGGTTCAGTATTTGTTTAAGGCAGCGTGACTAGCACAGGCTGGAAGGGGAAAGCCTGGTGAATGTTTGTTTGGTGGCTGGATCATCTTATGTATGTCCCTGTTGTGACTTCAGGGTGTGAACGTCCACTGGAGGTTGGAAATTGTCTACTTGAACTTTAAAAAAAAAATCCTTAAAAATGTTTTTTTTTTTTTTTTTAATTTACAAACAGAAATCACATGCTTGTGAGGGGTTTTGTTTGTTTGTTTGTTTTTTGCAAAAAACTGACAGACTGTGTGCAGCCAACAACAATGAGAGATTCTACACAGTATGTCAGAGCACAACTAGGTGTACACACTTTAGTGTCTGTATTTGCGCCTGTGTGTGCCAGGTAAGTGCTTTGATACTCTGAGATGAGAGTAATGCCGGGGTGTCCTCAGCCGTGCAGCAGAGGGGCTGTTGCCAGCTGAACAGAGGTTTGACTGACACTGGCATTTAGCAGCTGACAGGGGTGACAATGCCAGGCAAAGACAGAGAATGTAGCGCTGTTGGCTTCCCCACATCCATCATTTCCTCCTTCATTGCCTCTCTGCTGGCATCTTCTCCCCATTTCTCAGGATGTCTTCATATCTCCTTTTCTCCTTTCTTGTTTTTGGGTCCTCCTGCCCTTTCTGCACCCCACCCAAGTTCTGCAAATCTAACACTTGCATACACAGAACTGACGGTTAAAACATGCTCAGATTTTTTTCACCCTTTAAACTTAGAAAATTGTAGCTCTGATTTCTTTAGATTCTCTTACCTACAGTATGACTTTTATTGACATTGGTAAATATCTGAAAATGCAAGCTTGACAAGTCTATAGCCATTGTTTCCCCTTGGGCTACAGTGGCCTTTTCAGTTTGCTCTAAAACAGTATGATAGCTAATTAGAGCAGAAATCCAATAGCAACTCAAGTGAAAAGGTGAAATATCATCATGTTGAATAGAGTTCCTGCATTGTCATTTGGTTTCCTTGTGCTGAAAAAAAAAAGAAATAAAAAAAAGCATGACTCTTTCTAAGCTTTAAATATCTTGCTCTTCTGGCACTGTCATCCTTCACTGAGCAGTTGAGGATGCTGAGAAATGAAGAGATCAGAAGTGCCTTCAAACTGCAATGGGATGTGCTTTTTTTTTTGGTCCATAAAAGACTTATGAATTTTAAATCCTCCCTGCCACCCACCTTCACCAAAAGTACAAAAAAATAGATTAAAAAAAAAACCTTGGCAAAATAATCTTTGAGTCATTTGTATTGACCAACAGCACTGTTCGGCTTCTTGCAGACACTTTGCAGCCCTTTATGGGTCAGTAAAAATCCCTTTAGTGCCTCTTGAATCATTACCAGTATATGTCGGGATTCAAGTCCAGACCTGAAACTGGCCTTGCGTAGAAGTTAGAAGCAGCCAATTCAGGCAGCCTCCTAAGTATAAAGTAGATGTGCAACACAATCACGTGCACCTAAAAGACAGACAAGTCATAGCAATAAGAACTTAGTCTCAGTATTCACCAGGTATGAAGGAGGTTAAATTTAAACATTAAAATGTAAACCCTGTCTCTTCCTTTATCTCTATGTCTATGTCAGGTTCTTTTTTTTTCCTGCCCCTCTCCCTACCTCCCTTACACCTTTTCTTCCTCCCTTGTCGAATGATCTCAAACCAATTGCTCTCCCTTGCTCATAAATATTCTCCAGAGCTCAGTTGGCCTTTCCCGTCAGGGGGCAGGGGAGAGGGAGTCAGGGAACGAGGGAGAGAGCTGTAGGGGATGGAGTACAAAAGGAAATAGAGAGAGAGAGAGAGAGTAGAGAGGAAGCACAGCTTTACCCCCCCCTGCTGGCTGGTCATTGCACCAGAACAGCTTGTAGCCTTTTCCAATTATTATATCCTTCTTCTTTTTCTTTCCCCAGAATTAACAATTTAATTCTGTATTATTCAGAGTAGAAGTTGTAAAGTTTCTAATTTTTTTCCAACTCCTGTCTGAACTGCATTAAAAAGCAGATTAAAAAGCTTAGAGATTCACAGCTTTATGTCACAGCAGTGTAAATATGACGCATTGTAACAAATGTGATTTTCAGACTGCAAATCCTCTGAGTGAAAGAAGTTCTCTCTTTTCAAGGTCTGATCAAACGCAATAATATAATGGCTTCAGCGGATTCAAAAGCAGTGAAAAACAGGCATAGAGCCACTTAACGATATTACTTCCACTGAAACTGGAGAAAAAAAAATGCACCTGTTATGTCAGGCACAATGGGGGTTTTAAAATGCCCATTTATTTGCTCATTATTTCGCATCTCCCAGTGTGGGTCACAAATCTCGCAGCGGCTTTGTGGCTTTTATTTTACACTGATGGCAGTCAGATGATCCCAGCTTCCCTTGTCCAGCTTGTGTACCTTGGTTTATTGAAAAGCAAGTGACGCAATTAGCAATATTTCTTTTGACTGCGCGTTTACACCGATAGCACAAGATCGAATTCAAGATATTTTTTTGTGCAGTTGCTGCCTGCATGTGTGTGTGTCAGTGCTGGAAGGGAGTGTAAAATTAACAAAAGTGTGTTTCAAATGAATTATTGAGATTATTTCTCTTGGTGTTGAGAAATCATCTCTGCAGATGTGAAAAAGCTCTTACTCCATGATTTCTAGCGTGTAGTTGAGCCATATCCACAGACAGTAGCATATTAGTCAAAATGTCACCTCCTCCCTTCTTCTTCTTCATGGGCCATAACTTTTATATCACGCCTCATCTCCCGTGTTTTCTCCTCTCTTTTCTCCTGTCAGCCTGCTAGCTATTACATTGACTTCATTTGATATAAGGAGTCGTCTCTTGTAATTATGGAGTGATTAGTGTTTCAATTATACGCGGGCATGTTTGTGGAGAGGATAGGCTGCCAAGGCATGATGTTCACAATACCTGTCATTTGGTTTAGCCTATTGTCGTGTTTACGACTTTGCTATTGTGTTTTGAATGCTTTAGATGGGGAAGCACATTTAAAAGAGATTATGAAATGGGATGGAATAAATGGGTTTACAACTGCAATGAAAAAGCAACGAAGAGAAGAGAACAAAAGGAGAAAAGAGAAAAGCGAGGGAAACGTAATGTAATATTACACTGCAATGCAACCTAACACTATAGTAAACAATACAATTATCAGTGCACCTGGAAATGATTATCTGATATTCTAAAGTCAGATATAAATCTCTTAACGCTTTTAATAAAGGTGAAACATACTCACTTTTGACCATGAAAATCTTGATTGCATGCAATGTGAGGACGTGCTAGATGATTAGAGTTCTATTTGGTAGGTCCAACTGACAATTCATTATATCTGCACTCAGATATAATACATTAACTATATAAAAAGATGGAGGTACACGACAGATACTGTCGTGTACCTCCATGATTACCCATGCTGTTTTGAGTACATAAGTGTGTTCGCACGATCAATATAGCTAATTGTAGTCTGCTGCGAGTACCCAGAAGGCAATGAAAAGCTTAAATGTGAAACACTGTACGCTTCTAACCCTCAGCGGTCGCCCTTTTGGCTCTGTAATGGAAAAGAAGGGACCAGCAAAAAAATCTTCTGCCAGTAAAAGCAACTTTGTAGCTTGCTAGCTATCTTGCTAACAGTCAGATTTTTTTCAACTATTTCAGGGAAAATCAGACATTGCAAATATTCTGGTGTTGTTTACTGTTTGCCTGAGTTAGACTGTAGTTCACAAAATGCAGCAGCTAGAATCACAGTCACAGGCAGACACTGCAAATATCAAAGTGCACAACTTGGTCGTGTCGGTGTACAAACACGCAAGTGCACTAAATTAAGCTTCCGAATGGAGACACACAAAAAGTCTAGATGGTTGCCTGCACAGTTTTGTTGGGGAACAGTGCAGTGTTCTTACTGTATTTATAGGCCAAGCTGATCCATTTACCCAACTAGGTTTAAGACTTAAAGAAATGAGTAAGTCTGTTAATGGCAGTTGTGACTGTTGAAAATGTTTTCAGACACTCTCGGTAACGATCCTAATATGATTTATTGCAAGGTATCGAGCAAATGTAAATAAATGCCACCCATTTATCAAAAGTGATTTCCCAACTTAATTGATCATTTAATGCCAGTGGATTAAAAAGTTAAGACATTTTTACCCACATATACACACACACAACTCTGCACACAGCACACTCTGCTCTGGAAGAAATATAGACCAGGTGTAATATGATTTATGTAGGATCAAATCAGCAACACTGAACATGCAAATAACAGCCAAAAGGGAGACAGCCAGCTCCAGAGCACCCTTTGATCATCCCTCACACAGGCCTTTACACTTTAGACCTTATAGAAACACCAGATGTGACACTGGATTCGTTTTGAAAGTTAAAAACAAATCAATTGTCAAAACAGTGACACGTGTACCTTTAAAGTTGCATCACAGCTCGCACCTTCATTATAAAGGTATCAAAATGTGGATTAGGGTAATCAAGTGGCACTCCATACATCAGAACTAGAAAAATATGAATAAGTGGGATGTGTGATGTTGGAGCCTCATGTTAAGGGACTCTCCATAATGCCCACTTTAACAAAACTCATTTTTAAGCCATCATCTAGGGGCAGTTCGACCTTAAGAATTAAAAGGAACATTCACAAACATAAACTGTTTCCCTTCCTCTGAAACGCTGGTGTCTAACGGGGACATCTGCAAAAAGACGAGAAAAAAATAGAAACTCTTAGAGGACAAAAGGACTCTTATAAATCGAACAATTATTGCTGCTTTCTTGGGCTCATATATTCCAACAGTCCACATCTAAGCACTTTGTCTTTTAATCATATTTGCTCCGTTCACTTGATCTATCAATCTGTATGTTATTCAACCAGAAATATTAACAGTGGCTAATGACTCATCCTTAGCACTAAATACCTTGTGATCATAAATAAAGCAATTATTTTTCTAGTAACTTACATTTCTATGCACACACGTTCCACTGTCGCAGCAGAAATGGAGACTCATCAGACCCAGCAATGATTTTCCAGTCTTCTATTGTACAATTTTAGTGAGTACGTATGAAGTCAGTTTCCTGTTCTTACCTGACAAGAGTGACACCCAGTGTGGTCTTCTGCTGCTCTACCCCATCTGCTTCAAGGTTGGATGTGTTAAATCTTCTGCATATGTTTGTTGTAATGAGTTGTTATTTGAGTTGCAGCTTCCCTGACCTCTGACATCAACGAGGCTGAAGTGTCCCCTTCTGTTTTCTTTTCCACAATTCACGCTCGGCACAGCAGAATCTGGAGAGTCATGAACACAACTGGTTAGCGTGTAATTCATAAATGTGTTGCTTCAACTTGCAGGCCATGACTTAATTGCAATAACCACATAAAACTCATTCTTGGTGAAAGAATAGTCAAATTAAATGGACTGGTACTTATATAGTGCTTTTTTACTCTAACTGAGCACTCACAGCGCTTTTTACTGCAAGCCTCATTCGCCCAGTCACACACACATTCATATAATCAAATTTTTTTTATACATAAGCAAGTTGTCTAACACTTACACACTGATGGATGCAGCAGGGGCAAGGGAACTGAGCCACCGACCTTCCGACTGGTAGACGACCCCCTGCGCCTCTCTAGCCAAATCACGTTGTTTACCAATGCCATGTAATCATTTTCACATTTAAGGATATTTCCTTGCATTTGTATTTCAGAGAGTATTCATGATTTGGTCATTATGGATTTGTTTATTTTCACACTTTTTCAGTTGTATATACACATTATTGAAACTTACCATATACCAACGAAATGTTCCTGAAAGTCACTGTGTGGAAAATAAACAGCTCTGACAGATGTAAGAATGTTCAGTACTTAGTTACTGATTCTGCTCAGGGCAATATAACAATTGTCTTTTATACAAATTGGAGAACATTGAGTAAGTTTATGTGGCAATATAATTTTTCTCTCCCTCAGCCACTGAGTACATTGCTGCAATGACTTGGCATTGTGTCCCTCTTCCCTCAGAACACTCTTTTAGAGGCAGAACACAAAGCTGCAGAAAACTGTTTCAAATTGCTTATACTGAATATGCAATTGCATATTTTGCATATTCCAAGCAAAAAAAAAAAAAAAAAAAAAAAGGTTTATTTTTCATCTTGCGTTTAAATCCCAAAAATAACCTTACTTTCCGTGTACGCGACCCTTATAAGCCATGCAAAATGATAACCTTGACGTGGAGGTGGGATTTTGCTTCCTATCAGCACTGCTTAACACCATGACCCTGATCCCCTTTTTAATCAAAAAATATATAAGTGGCTGATCAGAAAAAAGGTCAAATTATCAGTTCTTGTAAAATCCTGTTTAAAATTGGTGTGAGGTGAGAAAGTGCTCAAACGGTTCATTTTTCATAACTGATTTTGTCCTTCAGATTGCAGAACCAACCAGAATTAGAACCAACCAGGTCTGAGCTAATGTGTTTCATACAGCCAAATCAATATTATATCATTGTACTTTACTAACAAAGACGTTCTATGGCACGAAATCGCAGAGAGAGATCATTTGGAGCAATTTGAGGAAATTAAAAATCCAGGCTTTTCCTGTTATGTCTTATACTTACAAAAAAAAAAAAAACCCAAACAAGCTTAGTGAATACAGTTGGTTCATTTCACGCTTCGTTTATTGTTGCCATTTCTTTAAATTCAGAACACATTCCTGCGCTTCCCTTCTGCCTCTCCACTTTCCTGACAGATGCAGTCAAATCAAATCTGACCTTGTGCTGCTCAGTTTAGAATGCATTTGCACGCAGAGGCTACTGCTCCTAACTGCAAGGGTCTTGTTTGTTTATAATCAATATATTACAGTATGGAGTAGTGAGTTAATTAATTAACTGATTAATTAGCTAACTGCTATTATCCATCCATTTCCTTCCAATGATCCGATTCAGGGTCGTAGGGGTGGATAAGCAGAAGAAAATGGATGATGATGATGATGATTATTATTATTATCTCTTTTTGGGGAAACACGTTGCAGAGCATATCCAAAGGGAGCACAAGTGTTCATGTTCTTCACCCCCCCACCCCCAATTCATGAATCTGGTGACAAGTAAGTTCATTGTCTTTCATTCAGAGGTTGAATGTGTCCTGAGGAAAGAGGCAGAGCAGCCTCGTCTTCATCACCGGCACCAACAGCAGTGACAAGTTCATCCAGGTGGGGCTTATGGCTTCTGACAAAAGACCAGAACAGAAGTCTGTGAGTCAGAAGTCTATGGAAACAACTTTTATGAAATGACCTCTGCATTAGTATTTGAGTATAAAATGGATGGACTGCTTTGACAATTAGTTTAGGATTGTAAACCTGTGTGAACATACTGTAGCCCCCCCAACAGGGAACAACAAAAAGAAAAACAAAAATGCAGTTAAACTGTAGATTGACCCTGTAATAAAGAAGAATTTAGTCAAAATGAGCCTAACTTTCTCCAAAACGAGCTGTTAAGAATTCAGCATCAGGAAGTATCACCAATAACATCTTCTTTTGTGTTTGAGCTCTTTAAAAAGACACAAATAAGACATCACAGAAAGGTGATGTCTTATCAGAAAGGTCAGAAAGGTCGTACAGCTCTACGGTACTTGCTCAGAAGGGAATTGTTAGCCAATCGTGCTGCTACGCCGATATGAGCAAACAGGTCGGGTTTACCATTTCAACCAATTCAATTCAATTCAATTTTATTTATATAGCGCCAAATCACAACAAACAGTCGCCTCAAGGTGCTTTGTATTGTAGGTAAAGACCCTACAATAACACAGAGAAAACCCAACAGTCAAAACAACCCCCTATGAGCAGCACTTGGTGACAGCGGGAAGGAAAAACTCCCTTTTAACAGGAGCAAACCACATGTTGACAGAGATGTGGTTACTGTAAGATGTACCCAGAATTTGAAATGAATGAAGACATAATGTTATTATAGCTGTGCATTTATTTTGATTTGATTTTATTGTAGGTAGATCTGAGACTCCACAATACTGTTTCAGTTAGAGCTTTTTTTTTTTCATTCCAGTTAACAAAAATGTTTTGAACTCCTAGTTTTAGTTTTAAAGTTTAGTTTTAGTTAACAAAACCTAAACCTTTTTTTTTTTTTTTTTAAATTTGGAAGCAGGCTAAATTACTGTTTTGTGATTAATGTGCTAATAAGTAAATTAATTTTAACCATGTAATCTGCAAAGAGCACAGAATAAAGGCCACTGTATACACATGAAATCCACGTATAGCAGAATACAGATAAGTTGCTGTTGCCATGCAGACACCATCCATGTTGGCATGTCTGAATGCCAAGTTGCACAGATACGTACATAGATACTTTTTTAATTTGCGAGGGAAATGACTGTGTGCAGCAGCATAAAGAATAAAAATGGCATAATTTACAATTAAAAACAACATTGTTAAAAGTAAATGTGCCACGTGGCTGTAGTAAAGGCCTTCTAATATGAGGTAGTGCAAAGTGTTATACATGGCAAAGATGCAATAAAATGCCAAAAAATAAATAAATAAGTTAACCAAGTGTTTTAAAGATTAAGACTGAGATTGTGCAAAACAGAATTCTAGCAAATAGCAGTGCAAATAGTATTAATAAATCATATGTACACTATAAATAAATAAGAAACAGGTCTGACACAGAAATGTCTGGAAGCTTACGCCTTGGCAGGTGTGCTCCCCTGTCACAAAAGGAGGGAGGTTTTATAGTTTCATAGAAAATGGTAGGAATGATTTCCTGAAGCATTCTTTATGGCAACTGGTTGAATAAGTCAGAGGGAGAATGAACCCTGCTGCCCCTGCAGTGTGGAATGGAGCAGGTGCGATGGATTGGTCATGATGGAGAGCAGTTTGTTCAGTGACCTCCTGTCCCTCACTGCCTCCAGATTCTGGCCCAGAATGGTTCCAGCCAGTTTGTTGATCCTGCTGGCAAATCTGGCACTGATACTGACCCCCCTCCCCCCACCGCTACCACAGACTGGAAGAAGTTTTCCAACATCTTGGTGTACCATCCAGCACTTTTCTCTTATTAAATGAAATCAACATGTTGTTGATGTTGTTGTGTTATCTTTGTCTAATGTTAAAATGTGTTTGCTGTTTTGTTTGAAACATGTAAGTGCGAAAAATACGCGAAATACAAATTCGGGACGGGAGCAAATACTTTTTTTCTCTGCACTGTATTGTAAGATTCAGATATTGATCAAACAAGCTTTCTATCTGCAGTGAGTGACATTAATAACTGTACTTTGACTTTGTGAAAGTTACAAAGATCAGAGACCGGAATACAAAACCAAAACAATATACATGTTCTTTTGTGAATTTGCAGAGCTCCGTGTGCACTCTCTTCAGTCCTCTCAATGTTGGATTAGGCAGCTGTTCTCCCCGTCCGTCCAAGACGCCACATTAAGTTTGTCTCCATTACATTAAAATGCCAGTAACACCAGTAGCAGAAATATGCAGGACTCGCCTCTAATCATTCAGGCTGAGCCCTCAGTTTGGAGCTCCGGGACGGATGCAAACTTTTGACACCGTGTGCTCATCTTTGAGCAGTACGCATGAGCCGCATACATGCTCAACATCTTCGCCTGGCATTCCAAATAAATTAACACTCCTAACGGCATCTATCACAGCCACATCAGGTACTACATAAGATATGATTTTTTTGGCATTAAATAATGCCACAATTTGCAGTAAACTGCAAACCTCGGTAAATCACGTTTGCATGATTCATTTAAATACTCTTCTCGCCAAAGTTTGCACTCTGAAAGGGAAATGTTAGGAAAAAAATAACCGTCCGTGCCTTTCTGTTGCCAACTTGTCACTTTGCCTCGTTAGCAAATCCCGACATTGGTTTTTAACACCAGAGTTCTGCTCTGGGCCGACCAATCTAGACAATTGTTGTGGAAACCTAAAAATAACTGCTTGGGTGACACTGCCATGTGGCAAAACTTGCTTCTACAAGGACTTTTATAATACATTTAAAGTTGTTTTAATTTTTAATTGTTGGCAGTTTCCAGTTTCGATTGCTTCCAGCTTGGCTGTTTAATTTAAACACTAAAGAACAAACCAGAAAACAGAACGCACAACTTGTTTTTCTTTGAATTTGCTGTTGTGAGGATGCATTGTACAGAACTACAGTATGTTATACTTTGCAGAAGCCACTGCATGCACGCTGTTGACAGAAACTGTCACAAGGAGGAAGATTTACTGTAGCCGGTCGCTCTTCAGTGATCTCTTTGATTTATTTGTGTATGGATTTGTGAGGTTAAGTGTGTATACACAGTGTGTTGGCCTATTAACAGTATGTGCTCATTGTGTAGCTAGTGTGATTCCAGGTATTCCTGTGTGATTCCACACTGCGTGTGTGTGTGTGTGTGTGTGTGTGACATGACGTCCCTTGTCGACAATGTTATGACAAACTGCAGTACAAAAGGGATAAGCAGCATCCATGTCAACAAACCCTCCTGCCAGCCATGATCTTGCTCTCTTGCGTTGCCCTTGCTTTCTATCATCAGAGGTGGAGTGATATTCAAGGAAGCCACAAATCATTAATGCAGCTGCTTACTTAGGAATGTTTTTGCTCCTTACTGTGTGCAGCATTTTGCAAATTCACAAAATTGGTCTTAAAACAATTTGAAGTTCAAATGAATGTTTCCCTTTTCTTCCAAGAACTGTTAAAGCTTTGCTAAAAAGGGAACATGAAAAATGAAACTGACAGTCCGTATTTCATACAGATTGTTCATTTAAAATTGTGTAGTGCTGTAAAAATGGTTTTTATTTGGGAATAAAAGCAAGTAATAAGTTTAGTCAGATACATTTATGTCAAGGATGTGACCATTTGTTAAAATATTTTCTCCGCTCTTTTAGGGACTTCTCAGGGAATCTGAGCAACAAGAACACACACACACACACACACACACACACACACACCTTTGTGGGCTGCAAATCCAAACTGGCATGGCATAAATGTATTAGTAATTCCAGAAGTACACAACGTGCATATCTGTGTCACTGTGTCTTTTCTGTCCTACACGGCTTCAAATCAAGCTAACAGCCTTTAAGAAGTGGAACATTTATTCCACTCAGCTTCTGTTATTCTGGAATTTGATCGGATGCTTTATCCCGTTTCCAAGCTTGACTTCCTGACCTCCTCACAAGCTCCGTGCAGCTTCACACGACTTCCTTCAAAAATAGACTCAGGGCATAATTTTTTATCATCTTGTGGGATTCGTCTGAAACATGCTGCACTGGAATGACGAGCACTTTTGCTTGAGTGGGTGCAATCAGGATGCGGCCGCCCGGAGTGGGATCCACTGTTGGTTGTTACTGTTCAGGTGCTTGTTGTGATGCTTTAAAATGAACCAAAGATAATGCAATTTTTTTTTTTATGCGCTGCCCAAACAATGCTCACACAGTGCTCGATTACCGCTATTATTAAATGATTTATTTTTTTAAAAAAAGGTAAGCTACTGTTTTAAGCCAAATACAAATATTACTTTCATTTTCTGACCAATCTTTGGCTAGAGGAGAATTACTTTAAAAGTTTTCTGGAGATAGACAATCAGGGAGATGGAACCATGAGCATAAGTGAACAAATTAACCACAAATCATCACAAGTCACTAATGTTGAAATGCAAAAGTGGCTCCTACCAAAACCACCCATGAACTGGGATAAACGTTCAACAAAAGGGTAAGCTAAAGATCCTGCTTTCAACACAAAGGAGTAACCAACACATGCAGCTACACATGCAGCTCCACACACAACCACAGAATGGGCCCACAGGCACCATGCTGCACCTTTTCTCCCAGCCTTTGTACTCTGTCCCTGATGGCTGAATGGAGACAGCCGTGCGCAATTACCTGCTCCACGGGGGGAAAGGCGGTACCTGAGACACGGGAGACAGAAAGAGCGAAACAAAAACACAACGTGCGGCACTAGGGCCATAACACATTCTTTTGGAAGAAAACTTAATACAAAAAAGGCACCAATTGTTTGTTTTCTGATAAAGACGGTGAAAATGAGGCTCGTCAGTGTAGGTTACAGTTCTGCTTTTCTGCTTGTTTGCGTGCTAAAAGTGACAGCTGTCTCTGAGAAGTAAAGAGAAATTACAGGCAAGTGTCAAATTACAGGAAATAACAACAGAAAGCCTCTTTGTAACGAGCTGGGCTGCCACGTGCCTGCATAACGACGTCATTGCACTGTTTGCATGGATTCTGCACATTTTGGTGTAGAATGTGCCTGAAATCAGAACTGACTGTCAACTCATTGCTCTCGTCTTCAGATTGCGTGATTTTTGTGAGGGACTTCTTTTCTCCTTCTGCTCTGTGCTCTTGTCAGTTCTGAGACACAGACTGTGTAATCATTTGTCCTCCTCATTGGTCCGGTTGCTTTTTTTTTTTTTTTTTTTTTTTTTATAACCAAGAAAATGTTTCATGTCATGACAGAAAATGAGTTAACTCAGTGAAGAATTAAAAAATCTGCACCCAGTCAGCTGAAAGGTTCATTCTGTGTCCTCACTTGATGCATTGTTGATGGTCCTGGAAAAAAACGTCCATACAACCTATTCAGCAAAACTGGTGTAACAGTTGTTTGGTAATATATTTAAATCCATGTTTTGAATAAATTACACAACTAATGACTTAAAAGGCTGCATAATATTAACTCCTGATTTCAAGGTTGCATAATATAGGGGAATGTCCCTACCAGAATCCAGCAGCTGCTGCACTGTCACTAGCAATAATTTTAATAACACAATAATGATATACATCAGCAAGACAGCTCCTTTTTTATTATTGGTTGGGCATTTTGCCTTTTTTAGACAATTACAACTGAGAGAGACGTGGAGAGAATTAATAGGGGGAATAATTTCATTGTTTTTTCATTTATTTTTTCTTAAATCTTATTAAGGTGGTCATAATTTTATTTGTTTTTTTTTTAGTATTTTGTGTTTGTGTATAGAAAATTATGTAGTGTGCTATTGCTATGTATAAACTTGAATGAAGATTAATAATAAGCATATTAAGTCTTCTTTATTCTAACTGAAAGGCTCTTAAGTCTATCTATACCGTATCATTTAGACATACATAAAACTGCATGATTTTGCATCCCTCATCCAATCATCTGTGTGCCCTGCAGGACTTTTAGGATGTCACTGACACTGGTCACACTCTTAGGTGGTAGTCAAGTGTTTGAAATGTGTGCTCGAGTATCACTTGGTGGTATCAAAGGCGTGAGAAATCCAAATGAACAGGAGGCAGTGTGCTGCCTTGTTTATAGGACCTCTCAGCGGGTTTAATAGGATCCTCACAAATTAATGGTCTAATGTTTGTTTGATGTTGTTGGGCAAACTGTTGGTGGCAATTCTGCAAAGCGCTCACAACCAGCAGCTATTAACTACATCATTACGCCCGCTTTCCCCGACTTGATCTTCCTTTCTTCCCCAGTTTGTCTCTCTGGTGCGTCAACGACTTAAAAGAAACAGAGAGGGTGAGAGTCTGTCTTCTTCTCTCCCATCTTACTCCCACTCTCATTTCACTCTCCAGTTCATTTTTTAAAGACAGGATCATAAGTAGCTCAATTAACAAAGTTGATGTGAGCCACTATGAAGGTGTCTTTCTGGGATATGCTCATTATGCAACTGGCATGAGTAGGATTTCTTTTGATGTCACTCAAAAGAAAAGCCTCTTTGTTTGTAATTCTTAATTTCTAAAACCATTTCCCTGTTGCTAATGATGCATGCATATTGAGAAGGATCAATGTCACATCAGATTAAACGAGGAGGGAGAAACTGCAGCAAAGCGAAGGGAAATTTAACGTCAGAAGCAGCAGAGCGTCCGTGGTTTGCTCACAAGGTTTCCTAAATACATGTACATTTGGTTTATCTTACTGAATGGAGCATGAAGGGCATTTCTCTCATTTTGCTCTATTCTCTTCAGGGAGGTCCTTGAAATAACTTTGAGTCTACATCAAGCAACTGTTTTGCACAGTGGGTTATTTTGGTATCTGGGGTAACCCAGCTACAAAACACAACAATATGTTCTTACTTAGCCCTTATTGATGAGAAGCATGGGTTTATCATAATTACTTTATCATGATATGCAAAGTGTTGCTAGCAAGCTTTTGGTTCTTCTTTAATTAATGCTTGAAACTGAATAGTGAAATGAAAATTTATTACCAGTTATAAGTATTTTTTTTCTTGCCCTCTTTTCTTTGAATCTAATGCAGTACTATCAGAGCTTTGATCACTGTTAATTAAAGATTATTTAGGTCCTTTTTCAAAAATCCATATTAATGTTGCCATAGCTATTTTCTAAGTCACAAAAACTGTGCAAAAGTCTTGAGTCACCCCTCATTTTTTTAAATATTTTGCTGGGAAAATGGCACAGCTAATTACTGAAATTTGCAAACATCCTGTACATGGAAATACAGTACATAAGGCAAACACTGAGTTTGTACATTTCTAACGAGCTTGAAAGTCAATATTTAGCAAGACCACCTTTATTCTTCAACACAGCCTGAACTCGCTTTGCAAAGCTTTCATTAATTTCTTTGAGTAGCCTCCAGGAATAGTTCTCAAGGCTTCTTAAAGGATTCTGGCACACCTCAGCCCTTTCTCCCTGTTTCCCTTCCCTAAGGGGAAACAGGGAGAATACCTCTTGACAGCCACCCTTCCACTGAGACCACTGCTGATGAAGTTTCAGTGAACACTCAGCTCAGCTGAAGAGTCTGATGCCTCTCTCATGTCTCGTGTCAGGTCTTTGCTGGAGTTTTCACTATTTCTTAAGCACTTGACTTCCAGATATTGTTCATCTGCTGTAAACCAGTTTTTAAGACCGCCTCTTCTTCTTTTCTCCCCCACTTGCCCAGTTTCATCAGTTTTTTTTTTTTTAAAGGACACACTGCACACCATGTTGAGATATGCCAAGTGGCTAACAGCGCTTTTGGGATGACGCTGGTGTGCTATTTTATGACTGTCAAACTGTGTCATCTTTGGCTTTGTGTAGAGTCAATTAAAGAAATGGGAACAAATTATGTGTTTTTGTGAAAGGCTGCTAGTAACAAAGTGCCTAAAGATAACAATTTAAAGATAAATATAGTGGCTTGCAAAAGTATTCATACCCCTTGAACTTTTCCATATTTTGTCACATTACAACCACAAACATAAATATATTTCACTGGAATTTAATGTGAAAGACCAACACAAAGTGGTTACAATTGTGAAGTGGAAAAAAATTATACATGATTCAAAACATTTTTTACAAATAAAAAACTGAAAAGTGTGGTGTGCAAAAGTATTCAGCCCCCTGAGTCAATACTTTGTGGAACCACCTTTTGCTGCAATTACAGCTGCAAGTCTTTTAGGGTGTGTCTCCACCAGCTTTGCACATCTAGTGACTGAAATTTTTGCCCATTCTTCTTTGCAGAACAGCTCAAGCTCAGTCAGATTAGATGGAGAGCATTTGTGAGCAGCAGTTTTCAGATGTTGCCACAAATTCTCGATTGGGTTTAGGTCTGGACTTTGACTGGGCCGTTCTAACACATGAATATGTTTGGTTTGAAACCATTCCATTGTAGCCCTGGCTTTATGTTTAGGGTCGTTGTCCTGCTGGAAGGTGAACCTCCGCCCCAGTCTCAAGTCTTTTGCAGACTCCAACAGGTTTTCTTCCAGCATTGCCCTGTATTTGGCTCCATCCATCTTCCCATCAACTCTGACCAACTTCCCTGTCCCTGCTGAAGAGAAGCAGCCCCAGAGCATGATGCTGCCACCACCATTTTTGACAGTGGGGATGGTGTGTTCAGAGTGATGTGCAGTGTTAACTCTCTGCCACACATAGCGTTTTGCATTTTGGCCAAAAAGTTCAGTTTTGGTCTCATCTGACCAAAGCACCTTGTTCCACATGTTTGCTGTGTCCCCAACATGGCTTCTGGCAAACAACGGCTTTCTTCTTGCCACTCTTGCATAAAGACCACATTTGTGCAGTGCACAACTAATAGTTGTCCTGTGGACAGATTCCCCCACCTGAGCTGTGGATCGCTGCATTTTGTCCAGAGTCACCGTGGGCCTCTTGGCTGCATGTCTGATCAGTGCTCTCCTTGTTCGGCCTGTAAGTTTAGGTGGATGCCTTGTCTTGGTAGGTTTACAGTTGTGCCATACTCTTTCCATTTCCGGATAATGGATTGAACAGTGCTCCGTGAGATGTTATAGCCTAAGCCTGCTTTAAACTTCTCCACAACCTTATTCCTGACCTGTCTGGTGTGTTCTTTGGACTTCATGATGCTGTTTACTCCCCAATATTCTCTTAACCAACCTCTGAGGCCGTCACGGAGCAGCTGTATTTGTACTGAGATTAGATTACACACAGGTGGACTCTTTTTACTCATTAGCAGTCATCAGGCAACTTCTGAATGCAATTGGTTGCACTCAGAGAAAAGGGGGCTGAATACTTTTGCACACCGCACTTTTCAGTTTTTTATTTGTAAAAATGTTTTGAATCATGTATAATTTTCTTTCCACTTCACAATTGTATACCACTTTGTGTTGGTCTTTCACATTAAATTCCAGTGAAATATATTTATGTTGTGGTTGTAATGTGACAAAATAGTGAAAAGTTCAAGGGGTATGAATACTTTTGCAAGCCACTGTAGTTCTTTCCTAAGCTGTGTGTTTAGGTGTGACCACAACACCGGCTCATCTCTTAGGTCATGTGTGTTAAGTGGCTCAATAAACAAAGAAAGATTCCTCTGAAAGCCTGGAGAACTAACTGCTCAAGAGCACGTTATACAAGTCTGACTCCTTGGAAGCAAAATATAAAGGCTTGTGACTTTTGCACAGTACTTTACATTGTAAAGAAAATGTAATGGTGCACAGATCTAACTAGTGAAGTGAAAATTCCAATAAAATTCTTGTGTTTATCCATGAAATATTGAGAGCAAACACAAGCTCTCCATAATGAATCAAAAACACGTGTCCATCAAGATTTGCTTCATCAATTAAGACTTTCAGATTTGTTTCTCAGAGCAGTTTGCTAAGTTTGGCAAGAGTGGCCTTAAGCAGGTGCCTGAAATATTTTACAAAACTTAACCAATTGCAAGAGATTGAGTAATTCTTGTTTTCGATTTCTACAAAGAAATACACCGCGATAGGCTCTAATTACCAGTGTGAACAGGATCTAACCGGCAATTAGATTTCACACTGGCACAAAAATAATTTAAAACATGTAAACATAGGCTGTAGGGAGTATATGAGAGAAAAATTATATGTGAGAAGAAAGGCAAGTGTGTCATTAAAAAAGGTACAATACTGCACAAAGTCAGAGGTGAAATGAGACTTTTCTGAAGCAGTCAGAAAAGAAAGGTATTTAATTAATGTCATCCCCCTTATGCCACTGATTCAAAGTGTGCATTAATTATTATATAATCCACAGTCTTCTCCAGTGTGTAAATATTGGCACTTTTTCATTCTTCCTGAATCACAGTTTGTGGTGCAATGATGTGGACCTAACTGCTATGAAGTCATTATACAGTGTCTGAGTAAAACAGCAAAGAAATGAGAGATGGCGGAAAACTGTCTTTAACAGTAATTGCCTCGCAGCCGGAAAGACTGTATGAACACAAGCAGAACACCTGCAAAGACAAGTCAAGCTTATTTTTCTTTCTTTGTGACATATAATTGTTCTTCTGGTGGGTGGAAATGAAAATGCTCTGTAGCTCGCTAGAATTAACTTGAAAGATACACCGCAAGAGCCACAGACCCGCGGAAGCTATGAGGATTATTCATGCCAACCTAACTTACAGACGCGGAATAATTTTAAATAAATTATATTATAAAAAACAAACGACCAAACAAAAACCCCGTATAATAAATCTGCCACCTGTTTTGCAAAATGTGCACGTGTGTAAATGGCAGAGGTTCAAAATCAAGTGTCATTAGTCTCAGTTTTCTATACGGAGCGAGGGCAGAGGTTTGTGCTATTCATCAATTGCATGATATACTCACACAATCTCAGTCAAATATGACTTGTGTGCAGTTTGTAAATGAGCCACAGAGTTGTTCAGGCTAATTGATCAAACTTGACTGATGTGCAGATCCATTTAAAATTCATCTAATTAATCTAATTTGGTTATGTAAGATTACTGAGCAAATTTTAACAAATATGTCATTATCATAGTATAAAGTAGCTGATGTGCTTTAAAAAAGAAAATCAAACACATGTGAGGATTTGGACTTGCAGCCTGAATCCCTGATGGACTCTGTTGTACCTTTAGGGCTGCAGTGGCTTGTCACCAGGGCAGCACTGTTTACTGCCGTTATACCTTTAACAGGGTGAACTTGTTCGTACAAAGACGAGTCTGAATCTCTGGTGACAAAAAAAAAAAAAAATTAAAAAAGGTGCAGAATTGGCTATCCATTAACTGGCATTCATTATAGCTCTTCTGTAGTCTACTGACTACTCAGAGCTTTACTTATCTCACAGCTTTACCTGGCACAGGCGGTGACAGTGCTAACCACTGCACCGCCCTGCTGCTGAGCTAGATGACAGCTAAAGAATGAAACTTGCCAGAATGTATTAAATAAATTTCATTTAACTAAAAAGAAATTATACAACTTTAAAATCTAAGAGTAAAATTTAGATTTTTCAAACTGATTTTTTATTTACCTAAACCAAGACTGTCTCCTGATACTGCAGCTTAGAATGATGTGATGTGATTATTTATATAATACTCTTTTCTAGTTAGGGAACATATATTAAGGGTAAACAGATAGCTACGTTGAGGTCCAGTACTCCTCAGATTCAATGAAAACAGAGACATGAAGAGATTAACAAACAAACCTTTAAAATCCCCTTTTTGCTTCTCCGATTATGAACTATTTCCCAACCAATTAGCCTCTGTTGTGTTTAAACTGTACAATTTTTATACAAATGTTTTAAAATATTCAATTTTCTTACAATTATTCCCACATTGATGTACCTTGGAGGAAGATCAGAAGAAGCAAACACTCCCTTAGCGTGCTCAGTGACATACTGAACCGAAGTGTGCGTTGCTGTACTCGCTGGTGTGTTTCAATTGCATCAGCAGGTTATTCACTGGGTTGATTCCATGATTTGTTATGTTGGACACTGAGATGCACCCTCAGGCAGTCCGTACTCTGTGATGCACCTGAGGCACCTGATGGACAGGTAGTGGAGTACAAATCCCATGCTCTGATCACGGCCTGTGTCACTCTTCACCTATTGGTTCACACAGTTCTCTGGTTTGCTCCGAGGGGGGTTGACAGGTAGACGCACAGGAAGCACCCTGCTGCACAGAGCTGTGGGTGAAATAACCTGCCTGTGTGTGTGTGTGTGTGTGTGTGAGAGAGATAGAGTATTGCAGTTATGTCAGTGAGAAGAGTAAAAGGTGAAAAAAACCTACAGTACTCCATGAAATGCAAGATTTCTTTGTGCGTGTACCTGCACAACGGTGAGATTGAATTGCAGTCTTCATCAACAAATGTGTGCATGTGCGTGCAGGCACTGTATTCTGCAGCTTAGCTGTGACACCATTTGAAAATGTCCATCAGTGAGCAGGATAGCGAGGCAGTGTGCCACTCAAAGTAAAGCTCTCCCTCTTTCTCCCCACTGCTCCCTTCCTCAGATGGCCCCAGCGGATGGAAAGAAACACTAATGGCCGCTCGTTATAGAGAAACACCGACATGAAACGGGACTTAATGAGCTGTTTTCTGTTTTGTATTTTTCTCAGGGGGTCATTGTTATTGGTGGGAAATTGATTGGCAGCAGGCCCGCACCCAAGGGGGCTCTGCGATGTTCTGGGCGATAGCAAAGTTGTTGCAGCAAGGGCAGCTTTGTTCGGATGTTTGAAGCTGCAGGGTGTGCGAATGCATGTGCATTCGTCTGTGCACGAGGGAGTTGTTGTGTGTCTGTAGAATGTAGGGAATATGTTACAGAGAGACGATAAATCACAGTTTTCATTAGGTTCTTTGTAAGGATGTTTCAAGCTGTGAAGTAATGTACATCAAAAGTAGGTGTTTGAAAGTTTGACAGATTACTTCTTATATATATTATATGGTTTCTAACCATATAAGCTGATAGGTCAGGCATGTGGTAGTTGTCAGTGTTATTCTCTTGCATAGTGCAAAAACTACGTATTTCTTTGTGCAATCCTGCACTCTTTAAAAGATACTGCATGCTACACCTACAAGATAGACAATATTTTTTTGGATGAAATACCTACCAAATCAATGTGTAACAACAGAACACTATTCAGCCTTTAATAACTGACCTACAAATAATCAATACTAGAGCCCGACCAATTTATCAGCGGCCCGATATTATCGGCCAATATTAGCTATTTGCCATTCTATCGGTATCGGCATTTATGAATGCTGGGAAATTAAAATTTTAAAACAATAAGAAAGAGATGGGTGTTGCATAGTTTGTCCATCAGAGGGCACTCTGCAACTTCCCTGTTGGTAACATACGTGTTTGGAAAGCCAGCAACACGTTTTTGGAAAGACAGCAAACAGCTGATCCGAGCAGAGTCAGGCAGAGAGGAAACGGGTAAATAAATTACACATAACAAATGTTGGAGAAATCTGTTTATGTTTTGTGTGTCTGAAAGGAAAAAAAAAGATGTATCATTCAATATATATTGGAATTGTAAATCACCAAACATCTAATCAATACACAAACCAAAGCATGGACAAGCATGTAAAATGACTGTCAGGTAAATCTAAAGTACATTATGAATCTAGAACAAAACAAACAGCTACTAAAACAAAGACTACAACAGATGACCTACATCCAAATCTTGGCTTTAATATGGTGGATTATAAAGACAGCTTCTGCATCTCTGTATGCGACATCATGAAGCTGAACAAGTGAGGTTACCACTGGCAGACTTTACAAAGTGCCTGTATGCACATATTTATTTATTTAAATTAAAAATCTTTTGGAGTGTTTTTTAGCAAAGCATGTGTCTGAGAGTAATTATGTGGGTACATCAGTCAGGTTATTACAGCTTCAGCAGATGCTTAGTAAGGCTTGGATATTATATTGATCAAGACAATATTTACTATCTTTTATTTTACGAGGAAGAAACAGCAACAAAGGTCCCCACTAGGGAGGATGCTCAAAACGTGGACGCTGGTGGACACAGCGGACGCTATATCAGAGGTTAAGGTTTTGTAAATGTTGTCATATAAAATTATATCCAAAATGCAAAAGAACTGATAGGAGATGCTGCCTTGTAGCATCTTTGAGACTGTCCTGTTTCATGGTCAGCTAAAAAAACAGATAATGGCGGAGGCAATTAAATACTGTAGAGATGTTTTTCTCTCTGTTCATCCTCGGCATTCTCTTCTGAATAACAGCAACAAATCAAAGTAAATAATTATATTTTTCTCATTGTGGTATCTCTGGTAATAACTGTTGACTGTTTACATCCTAGATGCTCATTTCTCTGTGGGTTGATTGTAACCAATGATGACTTCAGACCTCAAAAGGTTAAAGGTCATTTTGCATTACATCTTTGAAAAGACATAATATTGCTTGTGTTGCAGCCACTCTTTGACATAACAGGTTTTATTTTAACACCTAGAGCAAATTTTCCCAAAAGGCACATCAACTACCCAATATGACTGAAAGGTCTGAGATTTCTACCCTGCTAGTTTGGGGGAAGAACCTTATTTATAACCAGCTGCATTTGAATAGCGCTAATCTATGCATCAAGCAGCAGCACTCGGTCTGCACTTGGTAGATAAAGGCAGCTGGCATACTCCAAGGCAAGGCTGAATATCAATCGACTACAGATGAAGCCTGTTCCCTCCAAAATAGGTCCTAAAAGCAGCAAGACTCCACACATGATTACAGACTGTCCAGCCACAGCTCCTCAAACAGTGACTAGAGATGTGAAAAGATTGCTCTATTATTTAAAATTGGTGGAAAAACACAATATTTTTTTACACCATGGTGCAAAGCAATTCTGTGAGCAAGAGGTAGAAACAGCATGAGATCATTCATCTTTTAAAGAGTGGCACACATGATTCACTTAGAGGTTATGAATACATCGCAGTTTTATGCCCAGCAAGGAAGGGGTTTGAATATGGGCCACATTGTGAGGGGTAAGCTGTGTCCTGCCTGCTTTAAAACGACAAGGGACCCTATTTTCATTTCTTTGCAAGCAGCAGAAAACTACTGTTCAGATCAATGCGGCGGATTTAGCCTTGCATTGTGTGTGTAATGAAAACATCTCAAAGCAGCTCCCAGATCCTTGTCACATATTGACAGGAAAGATTAATGAAGACTTTATTATGGAGGAGTCCATATAACATGTGACTGAGCCTGAATGCCACATTCATGTTGTTTTTTTCCCTTTGTTTACAGCGAGCATGTGTTTGTGTGACATTGCAGGGAGTTTGGCCGTTGGAAGGTGAACAGCTTGGCCCTGGAGAGACAAGAGAACAATGGCTTTTCCTTGCCTCTGGACCCTGAGTTCCTCCAGACCATTAGGCAGCTGGGCAGGAGGCCCAGTGTTAGCGCCATCACAGACAACATTATCAGGAAATACGGGACCCACTTCCTGCTCTCTGCTACACTGGGAGGTAAATAAAGCACACAGCTTGTGGTTTTCTTTGCTTATTAAAATGTGTGAAAAACAAGGTCAAGTTTTAGGAAGCTAGGAGACCTAGACCCTGGATGAGCATTTTCATTTTTCCAAAACTAGGAATCCTAAAACTCTGACATCTAAATCATCATAGGTGGCAATCCTAACCCTGGCCCTCCCCTAACCCTAACCCTTAGACCACAGAAGGTTAAAGAAACTCCTTTAAGACCTTAGAAAATTTACCAGTATTTCAAGTTAACAACCAGAGTCAATTCCATAGTGAGTATAAAAAAAAGCATCATGTTTTGCTTGACTCTGGAGACTTTGGAGCATTTTCAGCTCCCTTTCATCTTTGAATTTCTCTCCTCTTCTTCAAAAACCAAATAAAAGATGCTAAAGGGACTTTTATTATTTTTATTTAGTTTCAGAGTTTTATTCCTGTAACTGTTCCAACAGCTGTCCTGTTGAAAGGAGACAAGCGCAGGTGCCTCTGTTTGCCTATTGTTGCTTTTGACTGTGGCCTATGAAATGGGTAAACTGGCATCAAAGGTAACCTTTAAAATAAGAGTAAAGCTCTAGCAGCAGGTAGACTGTCAGTTAAACATATTTGATGCTCAGAAGCGTTCTGCCTTGTTCTGCCTAACTTCATTTCAGCTGTGAATGTTGGATTGTTTGTATGTTTTTAAGCTCATATTCTCCAACTCAACGTGTAAAATCTGACTTTGTAATTGTCAGTGGATCATCTGCTTCCAAAACAATAGATCTAAGTTAGCCAGAGTGCTGTAATGTGCAGCAAAGCCCCCAGATATCTCGTGTTCAATCACCTCCCAGCTGCTCTGTTTGGCTCTTTTCTTCTTTTGTCTCTTGTGCATAAACTCTGAATACCAACAGTATTCAAATAGATGGGAGAGACAATCTTGCACATTATTGGTTGCAAACAAAAAGAAAGAAAATACAGCTGCATGCCTAAGATAACACGGTAATACCTTTAGCCTGTGTTAGTGGTGCTCTGTGAAAAGCAAACGCATTGTGTATTTTTGCAACCTCCAACACGCTGAATGATTTTCCTTACTCATAAAACATTTGCAGAACTGTTTTTTTGAGCTGTGCATTAAATCATTCAGTGCCTATATACGTTTTTTATTGCATCACAGTCTTCTTCATTGCCTTTGTTGGTTTGTTTCCTGGCACATTACCACCACCTTTAGATCAGTGGAATAGGGAGGAATTTTTGGCAGGATCACCTTGTGCACCTGTGCTTACAGGGTGCCTTTATGGAATATTTATGTAGCTTTAATCTGAGAAATGGGCAAAATAATACAGAAAGGATTTGCCTTTAGTCTTTACTCTAGTGCCTGTATACTCTTCTCTGAAAGCTTTTTTTTTATCGAAAGACTTCTACAAAGCATCTCAATTTGTGCAGTGTGGTAGTAGAGTCATCACCAAATTGGTGTGTAGTAACGATCACTGTTAGTGTTTTTTTTAAGCAGCTTTCCACCTTCATAAATCCCACTTCACGTAATGTCATAATTGAGTGCTGACAGGTGTTCTTGGGTTAACATTTACAGCCACACAACTGAGCACATGATGTTCACGTTCACACAGACCGCTCAATATCTCCGCCAGTGAGGTTATGTTTTTGATAGCGTTTACGTTTGTTTGTAAACATGATGGCTCAGAGGTCTGAATGGATTCTGCTAAACCTTTATAGGGGTGCAGAGTGGGGTCATGTTAACGATCCATTAAAATTTGGCTTACATCCACCGAGGTCTTAGAGGTCAGCTTAACGATTTATTGGTTGAAAACTGAGGAAAAGCCTCAGAACTTAGAAACTGTGATTCTTACAAGTGTGGGGTGTATTGTCAACATACAGATAAAATATGTCAGATTTGACCTTTGACCTCTTTTTCAAGGTCAATCGGTTGATCTGAAGGTCAACTTGATGCCATTGTTTGTACTGACAGCATACAGGCATGTAGGGAATGGTGTATGGGGATTCTAAATATATCATTACTTTGGACCCCTGACCTCTTCTTCAAGGTCAAATAAGGTTGAACTTTCATAAAATGATTTTTATCTTTAAAATTCTGCTTTAAATTCTACTGTATTGGCAACATTTAGGGAATGATACAGGTATATGGTTTACATATTCAAATATTTTATTTTAGTTGTTAGAAATATACTGCAGTATAATATTAAATAATAAGCTCAAGTTATTCATGTCCAGTTATTTAGACTTCAATACCTTTTATCCATTACATACTCCTACCTCCTACATAATGTTTGTGTAATCAAAGTAAAAATCTGCCATGCTACTCTTATCAGAAGAATAAAGAAAACAAAATGAAAATATACAAAATAAAATACTATTCCTTTAAAAGGAGATGCTGCCCAGCAAGTGAGCTGCCTTGGTGGAGGTTTGAACTCTTGCACTGCTTCTCGTTTATAATAAATCTGCGTATGTCACTGTGTCTGCATTTGCAGGGGAAGAGTCATTAATGATATTTGTGGACAAGCGAAAGTTGAGTCGAACATCAGAAGTGAGCGAATCAAATGGCACAGCTGTGACGCTGGAAGCTCTGCACCAGCTGGCTGCCTCCTACTTCATCGACAGGGAGAGCACCCTGCACAAGCTGCACCACATCCAGATCGCCTCCACTGCCATCAAGGTAAAGTCTGCTTCTCTTTGGGCCTCTGTCACACATAATAACAGATTTGCATTATTTGCCAATGATTTAAATCACCCCCATTGTTATAGTATTCCATCTATGAGCACAGCCATTTCATTAAGTCATTGTTCCAATTGGATTGGATGTTGCTTCACTGGATAAATATAATTATTGTATTTTTCGAAACATGGCAAAGTGGTCTTGATTAGCTCCCTCACTAAAGAATTAATTAAATCACAGCCAGTATGGTGTATTTCAATGCTTACCGTACAATCAAACGATTTGGCTAATTTTAACAAGTGGAGCTCGTGTCAACAATCACAGTCAATGGTTTGTTTTTATCATTTTTGGATTTTGCCTCCAGATTTATTTAATATATACCCCATTCAGCAACTATATTTGTACTTGCATATTAAATATACTGACTCACAAGGTTCCATTGTTTGTATAGTGCACAGTTTGATAAGAGGAGGTCATTTTGGGATTGTTACCATTATTTATTTATTCACATAGGTGAACTGAGGCAGTCCTACAACCCCATTAAATGCTGTAGCATCTACATATTTTATTTAATAATAATAAAACATGTAGTTGTAGTTTGGAAATTTTACTTTCCTATTAATCGAGTCATTGACGTGGCCGTGTATGGACTAATGATTTTGAAATGGTAATCGGTCTTGCTCTTCCTTTGGAACAAATTAAGAAAACTCCACTCAGTGGTCAGTACTTGCCAAGTACTTACCGCTTACCACCAATTACCTCATGCAGTTTACAGCCCGTGAACAGGCCCTTGATGAGCAACTCTGACCTGCTTCAAATGAAAAATAGGAATATTAAAACATATTTTTAAGCCCTTGGTTGAGGGAATTAGAACTATGTGAGGACAGAACCTTTGTGTGGAGTGTTAAACGACAGCTACTTTTTCTTACCATTTTTAATTAATGAACCATTAGGAGTATATGCACTTAAGACCTTACCTAATGTTCTAGCCAAAATCCAGTGGCAGCCATTAGTGAGGCAACCTCTTTATTACTTAATAGCTTTACTTATAAAACTGTTGGGTAAAATATGTACTACAACAGCGGTTGCCACGTTTTTCTTTATTTTACAGAATTAATTTTATCAATTTTTCCGTCTTCATTCTAAGATAAGCTTCATCAGGGTTCATACATTTAATAATCAGTATACAGACATAAGAATGGACGTATTGTAATTGGTTGAATGTATTATATATATAGTTATTTTCTTTCTGTAAAAAAGGTACAGTGTTGCATATTTTCTTAATTTTTTTTTTAATTAATAGCATATCTTAGTGCATATTTTAGTGTAATCTTGTGTCACATAATGATAATAAATGTTGAACCTTGAATGAATTGTTAAAATTGATGGGGGAAAAAGAGATAAGCAACAAACTGGGCTGAAAAGTGAAGCCATTACAAAGTAACAAAAGCTGTAATTCCTCAAATGTTCCCGTGAGGCTGCTTTCAAAAATGAGTCAGTCCCCACAGACTTCCATATTAAAATGGGCAACTTTACAAGAGAAATAAACACGTCTACAGGCTGGTACAAAAAAAAAAGGGTTTTGTCTCTTAATGTCCAAGAAGACTGTAATCCAGTTTTTGTGAGTGAAATTCTAGTATTTTATTCATCTTACATATTATCAGTAATTAGCAAGTAAGTAACTTTGCTAATTAGCCAAACCTATAGGCCCTATATGTAGCTTGCTAACCAAGCTACATAGTCTTAGCTGATAACTTAGCACTTCACCTTCTCATGCAAGCTTGTCACGGTTGGCTCAACTAAGCTAAGATGGCTTCCTCGTTATGTTTGTTCTGTGATTACACCTGCAGCAGCCAAAAACGCTGAGATCAAGGCTTTCAAAAGAGAGGGTCGTTGTCACGATGGCTTTGTCATCTTTCATATAAAGTCTATGGTATTAAAATAGCTGCTTGTAGAAAGAAAAAGTAAATCTGAAAAATCAAAGACAATATTTTTTTAGTAAAAGAAACATCATGTCTTGAAGCTAATGAACTGAATAATCTTGACATTATTTCGCTGAGTGAATAAAAAAAAATATCAATTTCTTTGGAAATATTGCATTGTACCCACTTTGTGTTGCTTTGATGTGACATTTGAGTAAACATCCGCATTCAGTGAGAGACCAAGAAAAGACATGAAGCGAGCAGCACTGTTTACTTCCCTAGTCACTTTAATGTGTCTATTCACAAGCTTACATATACGGCAGCAATCTATGCATATTAAGAGCTGCTTATATAAATATCAGTCTGCATCTTTTACAGCTTTATACCTCCAGGGTGTGTTCATACATCACTCTGTCAGTTGTTATCAAGCAGAATGAATTGAATAGGCTGGGTTTGTCCTTCACTTAAAATTCACTCTGTTTTCAGAGGAATCTGTTACTTCACTTGGCTTTAGTGTGTTTACACATGCTTTTGGTAAACCACAGATTTAACATCTCAGAATGTGGGTAACAATAACAACTCGGCTTCTTCGCTCTATTTGTCATGTGATTACACCTGTTTGTGCAGTGATAGTTTTGAAAGTGGACATGCTAAAAACAGAGCCACCGGACCGGACTAACGAATCAGTGTTTGCTGCTTATAGAGCTTCGAGGGGGCCTGTTTTCCTGCAGCGCCACCGAGTGAGAGTGGAGGTTGATGTGAGAGGATGTTTTAAATGTTTTGAAGATGTGTTGAACTGAAAATGAGGAGATAATGTAAAATTTCCTGAGGTTATTTAAAATGAGATCAGATTAGATAACCAAACACAGATGAGGCATGAGAATTAGTACCCAGTAAAAATCTGTTAATTGAAATAAACAGTGGAAACAATTCCAAGTTAACTTTACAAAATTATCTTTATTGGTAACTGGAGCTCTAAGAGAGCATAAGAAACATATTGAAAAACTACCAGTTTTACAAAAAATGCATCACCATTATTCTGATATATTAGAGCAGCATTATGACAGTAACATTGTACTTTTTTAAATTAAACTGAAGCAAAACTTTTTGTTCTAGTAACTATGGGGTGCAGAGCCCAGGCTGATGTATTCAAATTGTCTTTGTAACTGCTGTCTGAAAAAACAAGCCCCCCCCCTTACACTGGCATTTTGTTCGATAATGACTTGATTGTGTTGGATAATGATCATTAGAATCTTCTTTCTAAATCAGCAATTGGTGGACTAGAATAATAATTTTTTCCTCTAATATGGTGTTTTCTGCCTGGTATATTGAAGTGGGATTTAGCAGTTCCACTACACCAGAACTTAAGTTTACATCTTTCACAATCTCTGAGAGTGGAGGTATTTAACACTTTTTCCTCCGTGGGGAAAAACAGCTACTCTACCTTTAGCTAGCAGACACATTGTGTGCCAAACTCCACAGAAGCAGTTTGTGTGTATGGTGATTTTTGTCGACCTGTTTGATACATTGTATTTGAAATTTCCCACCACTTAGAAAGTGTGCTCAGTCCACTTCAGTAGAGCTACAGTAGCTAGATCCTGAAGTTCAGTGACCACAACTTTATTGACATCTACAGTATGGACAGGTGCAGGTGGGGCTGTGTGGTTACTTAACTGAAGGTGCTGTTCCGAGTCATTACAGCCCGCTTAATCACGTGACTATACCTACTGAAATAATCTACAATGGACAACACAGCACAGATTTTGGAAGAAGCAAGAAACACCATGAATGGCCCAAAACTACATTGCAATCTACACACATTTTGTCAACAGTTTATGGTAGTTTATGGTATCAACTAAATGTTGGTCTTGGGCGCTGGGGGTAGATTTTATAACCTTAAACTCACCGGGCAAAGTCATACACATAAGTTGCTGATTCTAGCAATGATGTTTGTACCAATCACTCTTCTGAGAGGGATGTCAAGTGGATAAACAGAGATGAAATATTGTGACATTACAGAAATCTCCATACACAAATGTTAATGAGTGTGTTGTGTCTTTACATTTAAAGAAACTTAGAAGCAAAAATATTCTGTTACTTTGTTCTCTTGAACAATGCGCACCCTCTGTGTGGGTGCAGCTGCTGTGAAGAGAGTGAGAGAGCACCCGGGAAGCAATGGAAGCAGGAGCTACATCATCCATAGATTTTCTCTGCATATGAAAGAGATTAGTCTCGATGACAAAGTTGCTAATTAGCAACAGTGAGGTGAACGGAAGTGTAATGATCACTGCTGAAAGTGAGCGAGATGTATTGTGCCCTGGCTGAAATTGTAGATATTTTTCATATTTAAAAAAACAATTCCCTGTGCAATTCACAAATGTGCAAATGGGCAAGTAGTTGAAAAATCTGGACACAGCCCTAACAAACATTAAGCAGTTGTTGAGGCTCGTGAAGCAAACACAGGCAAAATCTGTTCAATTTGGAAAAAAACATGACTTTCTAGTTCCCTCATTCTGACTGTGGAGCTGCAGTTAAAAAAAAAATAGAAAAGAAATAAACCTAACCTGCTTGCCTTTTCCCTCAGATGCAGCTTATTTTTCATTGACTTGTCCTTAGTGATGCCCCACTACGCAGTCCATCAGAGATAAAACTGTACATTCTCTAAAGTGAATTGGCAAGCGGACGTTGAGCTTATTTGGCAGCCACAACTGCACCAAAGTGCTGCTAAAAACCCCTCTGATTGAGATGAATAGAGAAAAAGCCCTCTAGGGTACATTTGTTTGTGGGGCATTTTCAGGTGACTGATGTAAAATATTCACAGCATCACCAGCCTTTAATTTCAAACATGGATTTTTACCTCACCCAAATGAAGACGAATGCCAAAACAAAGCTGCCTTTAAGAAGAGCATTGGTCCCCTGGTTTTAAGAGATAACATATTTAAATGGTAGAAATGCTTGGCCTGGAGGGCTGTAGGACTGAGCGAAGCAGCACTGGAAAATAATCAAAGACGGGAAAAATGAGATAGGAGTGCAGAAAAAAAAATGGCTCTGCTGCTACATAGTGTGATGAATCAGCCCTTCCATTTCAGTAATTTCCTTTGAGAGCCCCCGTCATTTGTCAAACATTTTGTGCTATGAGTTAAGGTGTCATATGCGGGTGAACAGAAAAAGATGAGACGAGGACTGAAAAGCCTTATTTAGAAGGCTTTTTAGCCTAGGATCTAAGTGCAGCAGGTACACAGAAAAAGCCGCACGAGTCATCCTACTTAGCTTTTTATTTGCTGCATCGGCTCTTCTGCGTTGAAGATTCATTAAACTAAACTTGAGGGGAGAATATCACCGACCGGGAGAAGTGATAAGGAAGGCTTGACCCAGCCTGCTGTACCTGCCTTAACTGTTCAGCCATGCGGGGGTTACTCTCGGTTTGTCCAAGTTAAAGAGAGCACGAGTAAAGCTCGAGCATCAGAGTTCAGATAAATCCTGCTGAGCAACAGTTGCGGAGAGCAGGGCTCTCAAAGTTTAGGGCAGTTTTTGACGTGATGATAAACAAAACCAAACGAAAAAAGACAAAAGTACTGTGTTGCTGTTATCATGAGCGCAGATGAATAATTCATTATGGACAGATTTTTTTTTTTCCATGTTCATTATTCAGAAAGGAAGATAAATGTTCTTTTTGTCTCTTCACCATGTTTTCCACCCTTTAAAATTTTAACATAAGTTCCCTTCCTTGATATGTTGTAGAGGAAGAAGCCTCTGATGATGGCACGGCTTGATGATGAATCTGAAAACTGGCTTTAGATGTCAAGAGAGAAGGATTCCTCTTCTTCCAGCTCTTTCTTTTTCACACGCAGCAGGTTAAAAGAGGTGAGGCCCGAGGAGCTAAAACAACACAGAATCAAATTTGCTCCCTTGGCCCCTCTTCCAGTACTTGCAGTAAAATGGCATAGCTTAGCTTCCCTTAGTGAACATAGCAGCACATTCAGTATTAAATTGCACTTTCTTCTACCAGAAGTCCCCTTCTGTTCCCCCGTGGCTTTTTTTTCTTTCCAAAAGACACACAATAATCACATTCTGATGCTATTTGCTTCCTCTTCCTCTTTTTTTTCTTGCTTAGACTTTATAAGCTTATCCCCCCCTTTTTGGTTGACATAAGAGTGTAAGCCAGTGCAACAAAGTGGTCTTAAACATGCGCGGAAATCCTCAAAGACTGAATAAACAGGCGGAAACGTATCTCAGATGCAAATGTGGATTTGCACATCGACTGCGCCGTGGTGATTAAGCGAACAGCAATTCTTGAAGGTGCAGAGAATGAGGCAATTTTGAGATGAGCGATGACTTCTTTTTCCTTTTTTTTTAACATGAAACATTAATGCCATCTTGTACTTTTTTCTGCAGCAAGGAGAAAGTGCAGCCATTTAAAGTCCATTGTTGCTCAAACATCTGACAACACAAGCTCACTAAGTGACATTTTATGCTGTTTTGTGGAATTATTCATATGCGAGATTTGCAGCAGTGATGAATGTTCATCAGTAAAATGCTCCTAACTGGTATTGTAATAATATTAAAGCCACATTTTTAAATAATGGATGTGCCTCAGAGTCATTTGTATCTGTGGAACATGTTAAGGGGCTAACTGCTGTCCTGCCCTGCGAAGGGTTCATACCAATAACACAGAGGCTATCAACCATCCACTTGCTCTGCAAGACATCAGATTTAGAGAAGACAGGTGTTTAAAGAGACAAATTATAGCATAATTACATTTTATCAAGCCTGATTAATTTAATTTTTTAGTTTGAAATATTCAGTTCCAGCTTTACAATTAAATCAGACAAAACTGTATGTATAGTAAGAAAATATTTCTTAGTCATTCCATGAAAAATCAAGTGGCTCCCACCTGATCCCACCCAAAGTTAACAAGTTTAGAGTATTTACTGAAGGCACGCAAATGTTTGTCTTTGTACCATGAACACGTTTCTTGTTACAAGCCCTGTAAGTACATACAGCTGGGTCAAAATGTATTTTTTCATCATTTCTGAGCCCTCGTAAGTACAGGAAACAGCTATATGAAATTTCAAAGGTTAAACTCGTTTAAGCTCTGCAAGAAAAAAAAAAAACTGCAGCTAAAAATGTAAATCCACTCCAAGTGTCGCAGTCTAAAACCAAAGTCTTTTTTTTCTATAAACAATTTTGAGGATCTTTATCACAAGATATATCATATTTAATATAGCAAACTGTATCGATTTAATGTCTACAATGTAGAGTAACAGAAACAAGCTCTGGTACTCTGCTGTTGTATCAGTTTTCTGGTAATTTGCTGGAGAAAACCTCAAAAAGTGCATTTTGGTGCCAGGCTCTTAACACTCAGGAATGACTGTGAAAATGGAGAAACAATATTGGTGTTCACATGTTCTGGATAACACTTTGGACATATCACACAACTATCACACAGCATATCAAACCACTTCATTTTTTCACACTAGATGGCTGCAAAGTTCATATTGATTGTTTGAAGGTAAAATTTTGAGTGCTTTCCTTGATTATAGTAAATTTGTTTTATGTTAAAAAAAATCAGCTGATTTTGAGGGGGTCGGGGGCTTTTTTTCAGATTTGCTTGATTTCCTGTGGAATGGCGCTGCTTCTTATTGAATAATCAACATTTGCTCTAGTTTCCTCTTCTTTTCTATGGTCATGTTTATCTGGTTGCAGTGAAACAACTTTACTGTTGCTGTGCCAAATACAACATGTTTGAACTAAAGGGAGAAACTGAGGTGTCCTTTACTCTGTGTGTGCACAACCTCTCCGATGGGGGAAACTGAGCTCAACCGTATATCTTCTTCCACTGTGGAAACTGAGGAAAAACAAGCAGCTGTGCTGTGCTTAGTCCAGTTACGATGCCAAATACTGGCTCTGGCTCTCACCTGCTCCAAAAGTTAAAATGGCTCACTTGTGTGTCGGGCCCCTGTGCCATCTCAGAGCAGCAGTGTTTCCCCTGAACTAATGTGTGTGGCAGCAGAAGACCTACATATTTTACAGACAAGAGTGTAAGAAGAAGCAGAGGAGGATTCCTTCAGGGGTCACCGGGGAATGCTTACTTGCTTGACTATACAGACAAATTAAAGGAAAAACATGAACAAACAAGTGAGGAACCACAACAAATGTGGGGGGGGGGGGGGGGGGGGGGGACGCACTGCGTGATGAAAATAAAATCAGCCATAAACAGCATTTGCAGATCTGTGGGAGATTGTAGATGCACTAACTAAGAGATTATCTTTGGGAAGAATGGTATTCACTCTTTTAGTAGACTCCAGAGCACTGAATTTGTGGTAGCAGCTTCCATCCATCCGTCTGTTTTCTCAATCAGCTGTCCAGCTAAGTTTCAGCATTAGACAGGAGTCTATCACATGACCAACTCAGAAAGACAGAAAACCATTAATTCTCAAATCCATACCTAAGGCCACATTAGAAGCACTAATTAACCTAACATGCATGTCTCTGGACTGTGGGAGAAAATCAGAGCAGCTCTGTATAAATGCCACCCCTGGTAGCAGCTTATGGTGGGCTACTTTAGTCAAAATGGGATAGTTATTCCAGCTTTAGTAATTTATATTTGGCAGAATGGTTCTGTTCTGGGACCTGCCAGCCCTTCCATGCACATCCTCATGTAGCCTAAGTTTGGGAGAGTGCACATCCCTAACATAAAGGAAAGGAGACATGCTGGAAGAGGGTTGCAAAGTGGCTTGTAGAGGCAAGAGTAAGTATATGCTGGTTAAAGCACTTTAACTGGCCCACTGATATTTGCCTATAGGTTAACCCAGAAGGAAATTGGCTGACCCATGATGATGTGGGCTGGCACTGAGATCTGCCAGGATCTCAGTGCAGAGATTGAGCTTGACACTGTGCCCTCATGCTATGGTCAATTAATACTTTGCTGTGAATTATGCTGAGGTTATCGGTCTCCCTAGCTTTTATACTGTAGCCTGTTTGTAGATTTGTATTTAGCACTAATTGGCCCAGTGTTTTTCACTGACCAGCTAAAAAAAGGTTGATAGTTCATGGATTATGTGCAAAGCTGTAGACAAAGGGATGTAACAATCATTGGAACAGGATTTAGCTTTTGTATTACCAGGCTACTGTGAAATATTTTCATCAGTGCATCATCAGCATCCAGTGATGTACTGTACCACATTTTCTGCGACAATAGTGTGATTGTGCAGGGCTCATTCAGCCACTATTTCTTTTGTTTGTTTATAAATTATTATACGTGTATTATCCACAGTGGTCCAGTGATTAGTTCCTGGGTTTGAATCCACTCTCTGGTCAAGGTCTTTCTGTGTGGAGTTCTTTCCGGGTACTCCGGCTTCCTCACATTGACCAAAGACATGCACGTAGTGAGGTTAGGTTAATTGGTGATTCTAAATTGCCCGTAGGTGTGAATGGTTGTCTGTCCCTCTGTGTTAGCCCCGTGACAGACTGGTGACCTCTCCATGGTGTACCCTGCCTCATCCTCTATGGCAGCTGAGATCGGCTCCAGCCCCCACATGAATCTGAATTGGATAAGATGAAGAAAATGGATGGATGGATGGATGGATGGTATTATTCACTTCTCTCACCAGGGCTTGGTTTAATTTCAAATTTTCATCTGAATTCTGTGGGATTTTGTTATGATTTTGCTTCCTTTTTTCCTTCTTCTTTTTAGATTGTGATTTTTAAATTGTGATGACAAATAGTGAGGGAACAGATAATTTTTTAGAATGTTTTCAGGTTTAATGTGCTAGCTTGTTAAGAAATCAAAAGGCAAGCCTTGAGGGCATAGTGAAATTTGTCACGTCCACAGCATGTATGAGCATCACAAAGTGCTTATTCTACAAAAGCTTTTAAGTGCAATTAAATGTTCCATTAAATGCAGCTGTTAGTTATTCAAACACAGTCAGCACAATTATCTTGTATACAATTATGGTGCATTAATAATTCCCCCGCCAACTGATCCGTGGCATTTACAGATCACAGTTTTAAAATGAACAAAGAAAAGAAAGTCTTTTCTCTTTTAGGAAAAACTTTTATTTTTTTCTTCCCTCATTTTTGGGTCGCTTTCTAATAGGGAAAGCTGACTGTGCACACATGCTCTGCTCCACTGGGTTCCTTTTGCAGATGGCCTCATTGCTATGCATAGAAAAGCCATCTTTAGATTTGCATTTGGTCAATTTTCCACTTTTAGTTGGACATCTGTCTGTGTTAGAAATTAATTTGTATGTCCCTATGAAGGCTGCTTGGATTTTAATTAATTGTGTTAAGGCATCCATAACAAAAAAGAAGAATGGAAGTCCATCTCTCCCTCTCTCCAATGCTTTACTGCTGTCTCCCTGCCCTGGGAAAATTATATATATTTTTTTTATATGCACTAGACGTGTAGCCTTTTTATTTTATGGGTTTTTATCGATACAAAGTCTATATGTACACAGTAGATACAGAGCTCTCAGCTATTATTCCTCTGTGCGCCTCTCTCTGCACTCTCTGTTCTTCATTGACCTTGTAGTTGTCAAAAGCAGATGTCAAAAGAGACAACTTTTCTGCCCACAGCGGCAAAAGTCTTCCTTTTCCTCCTGGCTGAATACCATGGTTGCTGTCATTAATCTGGCAAGGAGATGGGGTTACTTTTATTGGACCTGTGGGAAATTATTAAAAGAAGACAGCGTCATGGTTTTTGGCAATAATTCGCAAGTGACAGCGATGTAGATGGATTTCCCTTCAGGTTCTCGGCTTATCTTTGCTGCCTGTGGATCCTGCATTCATGCACACATGCGCTAAAACAAGCTTTTGTCAACAATGATTGAGCTGAGATTGCTCCCAAACTACAAGCTCAAAAGGACAGGAGAAATGCTACCATGTTCTCTGCGTGACTGTTTTGTCAGCACAAAGCGGTGTTTTGGTGGGGCTTGGATGTAGTTTGCATGTTTAAGGACTAATTGGAAAAGATGTGAGATCTTTTTTTTTTTTTAGATGTCCCTATCAACGGTGATTATCCCTTTCCCCGACTTGTCTTACTTCCAAATTTTTTAACTTCTTCAAGGATTTAACAGGCACTCCATAAAAATGTATTCTGAAAGAATGTTTATTTAGTTCAGCACGCCCTGATCACGACACAACCTAGAGTTATGAATAACACTTCAAGCTGTTTTGTATATTTTTACTGCCCTTTTTTTGATTTTGTCATTTCATGCCAAGAATGACGCCCCAGCCGTGACACTGAAGCCTAACCTTTCCGTGTCTCATTTTATGGCGTTAAATGACATCCCAAAAAAATTTAAATGCTTTGATATTTGCCAAAAGTGGTGTTCTATTTATGCACAATTCCACATTATGTGTAAAAAATCTTTGAATTTTAAGACCTCTAAAGTTCCTCAGACAGCCAATTTTGTGCTTAATTTAAGTGACTTGTTGTAAGTCATGCAAGTTTGCTTTACCTGCATGTTGTCCTATACCATTTTCTTGCTTTTTATACTTTTGCATTAGCAGTAGCAGCTTGTCTCTGTTTTTAACAATTTGTGTTGCAGTTTTCAACTAAAAGCTCTTCTGAGTACACCTGGGTATAATAAAAACCTGCAGCATCAGCTTTAAAAAAAAAAAAAAAGCCCTTTCTCTCCTACTTTTTCTCTTATGAATGTTTTCATGTTCTTATATTGAGATATTAGGTGCACTCACGCACTGCTGTGAGTGGGCAAGCCTGAGTGGACTGAGTGCATAAGAAATGAGCCTATGAAATGTTTTACTTTCCAACTGTGGAATGGTTTGTTACAAATCGAGTGAATAACTGAGTCAAAACAATTTTTTAAAATAACCTTTTTTTTCCCAATGGACAGCAAAGTTTTTAAACCCAAATGTCATTAAAACATTATCCCGGATAACGAATAGCGACTCCATTTTGAGACTTCACTAGCTCAAAATGTTTGGCTAGAGGGTCACCCTGTTCAGTGCACAAAAAGGAATACTATTAGTATAATCAGTCTGCCACACATTCTTGCACTCAGTTGCTGTGTTTTAAAAATCAGTTTCTCTGCAATGCACCTTAATGCATCAGCTTATGATTAACAGCATGGAATGGCCGAATGGTGCTACAAACTTGAAGCAGTCTCTGTAAAAATTGTTCACCTTTTCTTGTGCTTTCTTTTTCTTATGAAATTCAGTGATGCGTTAATTAAATTACAACATTTTAATTTAGAGTAAAAAGAAATGCAGAGTTTGTTGTAAAGCAGCGAATAAGCAGTGAGCTTTAATAGATCACCCAAACGGTAATAGAAATAAACACATTCAGCTCGAGTGGAGCTGTGGATCAGTTATCTGCCTAAATGACTTCAAAAGCTTCATTTGTCCCAGAGAATCATTTCCTCCTGACACACAGGAGGAGATTAATGGAAAAAAAAAAGAAAAAATAGGGCAACGACAGGTTCGCTCAACTCGTTCATACAAGCAAGCAACAGATGCAGCACAAGAAACATTATCTAATCTTCTACACTCGGCTAAATTTGCTGTCATTTATTTCTTGGTTCTTATTTTCCTAAATGCTGCATTAGCGTCGCAAGTTCATCAGTTTCACATCTGTTATAAAATCAGCTTAGCTTTTTTTTTTTTTTCTTTTTTCTATACTGCTGATTTTGGCGTGAGTGCAGCGAAAAGCACAGAGCACAAATAACAGGTGTCGTTTTCATGAATTTACGGAGCAAACCGCAAGGTCGCTCCACAGACTAAAGGGTGCAGCGATGATTATGACACAGATTATTTATTCAGGCAGAAGATTTCTGACAATCTGGACGATCCTTGAACACAGGACTCACTGCTTAACATTGCACATTTTTTTTTTCATATGTACACATCTTTCCCCAAATAAACATTCAATTCTCCAGGACAAGGATGCACACAACTGTCTCCATGTGCGTCACTTGTGATATATTTTTCTTTCCTACTCCCACATGCTTGAACCTGTTCTGTTGAGTCAATTAACCTGACTTGGAACAGGTGTGTAAAACAAACTCTTCCAGCTGGTGCTTCCTACACTCCACACAATTCATGAACATGTCTTGTTTCCAATGATGCTGGTCTGCTATAGCTCTTTAATATGAACTTAAGTAGGATTTCTCACATTGGGAAGTTTTTAGTAATAATTGTGGTTGTGCGACATTGTCAGATATACAAAAATAACATAACAGATTGCTAGATATACAGAAATAACATAATGAAGCACGGCATGTGGGTAGGGCCACCATTTCCTCCATAGACTAACTGGTAAATGACCTGCTGTCACTGCCAAACCAACAACTTCTGCCAACTTGTTTGGCATCTCGCTTCATGTCACTGAACTGTTTCCATGACTTATCTAAGAGTTCCCTCAGGGAAAGAGGAACTTGTGCTAACCAAGTCTGTTACTCCCCTCAAGCTGCAGTAATGTAATCTCCTCAAACTGTCAGTAGCCTGCTCGAGTTGTAATTTATTCTTTCATCAAGACTTTACACCTCCCACACAGCCACATCAATTTCCTCTGGGTAAACTGTTTTTCTTTTTTCTTTTCTTTGGTTGTTGAGAAACCTGCCCCACTCTCTTCTCTACCATCACAGCCAACTGCGCTTGTTTCAAGAGAATGAAAAAAAGGGGTTCTTGATTGGTCATGACTGAATCAAACACACCCACTGACAAAATTATAGTTGTGTTTTCAGCGCCTCTGCAGGTGTACTAAAAGTTACTAAAGAAATCAGCTTGTTAGACCATTTTAATCTCACATTATGCACTTTTGACAGAGTGTCGTTGTGCGTGTCACTGATTTTAAAAGAAACAGAAAAATGATTTTAAAAGAAACAGAAAACTAGCTTATGTGATGTCTGAGTTAAATATATTTTTCGCATTTCTGTTTCTTCTTTAAGTTATCTGCTTGCCTCTTTTTACACTTTTTAAACTATTTTGGCCACTATTAGAAAAAAAAAACTGTCGCATTTATAAGCACCATGCAGCTCAAAAGCTAGTGGTAATCACAGATAACATTTTAGATACAGGAAAATGCCAGAATTAATGAAAAAACTGAAATACACCCTGGCAAACACAGCAAGCAGAAATATCTTTGGGAAAGATGATGGTTCCCACCTCTGATAGATTTCCAAAGTCGTGCAAATCCAATGCTAAGGCAGGCTGAAGCTTTTTTCCCAGCACACAGTTGCCCAGCTCCTTATTGAGATACTTAGTTTTACCTTTAAAATGTCACCGATGTGTATGTCACAAATAGGATTATTGACTTAAATTTGTTTAGAACTATGATTCTCTCACCTACTGGGACATAATGAAAATTATTCATATAGAACATAACTTAGATTATAGTAAGCTGTAGCTGGTGATTGTTCATCAGAGCCGGTGTAAAATGAATGGAGAAGTCAGAGCCAGCAGAGCTTTAAATTGCACATTGAAAACTTGCGTATTGTATATTCATTTACAAACACTTACTCTTAGCTCTAATTGCCTCATCATTTTGTCATGTGTCATTATTTTTAGCTATGAATGGAGGGCTTTAAGTATTCTAATTTCAGACATTCTGCCACTTGGTTCTTTAAAATACCAGATAAAAATGTTCATGTACATGATGAAATGCACATTAAAAAAAACAAACATTTTGATTCCAGATGTGTTTTCATTTAGCACCATTTTCACACTATGAGCAAATATCTGCAAAGCTAATGATCTTTTGTACTTAGTGCTGATTAGCAACTATTAGCATACTAAAACTGAAAAAGGTAAACATTAGGCCTGCCTAGCATGTTAGCACAAACACGCCGAATATCGGCATGATATTTGCATCCAGTTCAAAGCACTGCTGTGCCTACAGATGCACAGAGCCTGTGGCTGTTAGCCTTGTTAAAAATAGAACTGTTATGAGGATTTATAGGATTGCCAAATCATTCCTCCAACTGCTTCTGAGCTAATGTTTATTTGTAGCCCTCATTTTGTAGTGAAATATTAACATCTCTCATCATCAAAGTCTGAAGAACGACTCCCTTGTTTGCTGTGATGAGTATGTTTCCAATCCTCTCATCATATTTCAACCTACATGGTCTTGTAACAGCATTGCGTGCCACACGTAGAAGTTTGAACCAAGCAATTACAAGAATCCTCAGGTGTATAATTGAAGATGACATGCTTACACAGGCTTACAATGCATTTTAGCATGTTATTGGTGTCAGTGGGTATTATAATGGGTAAACACAATGTAGAGATGAATTTGACAGATGACACCACAACTTACTCATTACGCTTTACGCAGTGGACCCTGATCACAACTCAATTTCCAGCTCACTAGCTCACAAAGTCATTATCCTAAATATGATTTGCTCAATGGAGAAGTCTAAATAATCTGTAATATATTTAGTGCTTCTCAGAAGAGGAGATGTAGGGGGAATGACTGGTAATCTTATTCTGGATGACATTTAGTCACGTGTTTGCTTCCAGTTTCCTTTGTCGTGGATCACTCTCTTTATGTGTTTCTCTGTATATTTAATGCCATTAGAGACTTACTTTCACAGTGTGGATTGTTGTTATGCCCCTCTGTTTTCCTCCCTTTAGGTGACCGAAACAAGGACAGGTCCTCTTGGATGCAGTAACTATGACAACCTCGACTCTGTCAGCTCCGTTTTGGTTCAGAGCCCTGAAAACAAGATTCATTTGCAAGGTTGGCCATCCATAATTGAACTCCCCCAATTTCTGATGGAATTGTCACAGTGTCTGTTCTCTGGCAGGCCTAAAACTGCAGCACGAGAGTGTCAGAATGAATTTAGCTTCAATCACTCTTTTGCTTCTTTTTTTTTTCTCCATGCATTGCTTTCAGAGTTCTGAAGTGAATCCCGGGCAGTAATGATTCAGAACAAAAGCAGCAGAATTACATAGTAAAAATAAAACTTAAAGTGAATCTTAGCATATTGTATTTGATGCCAAGTATATGTCAAGCATGGGAAAAAAAAAAAAAAAAGAAAAAGAAAATGAGAGCCAGCTTTCTGTGATTTAAAGATCGACCATAGAAAAGTTATTGAAACACAGTTTGTGCACTACCTGAAGTACTTACAGCTCCCACTTCATTCATCCATGTGACATGTTTGTGCCCTGTTTTTGTCCTTGCCTTAGGCCTCCAGGCCATTCTGCCAGAGTATCTGAGGGCCAGGTTTGTGCAGGCAGCTCTTAGCTACATTGGCTGTAATGAGGAGGGCCAGTTTGTGTGCCGAGACAACGACTGCTGGTGCCAGTGTGCTGTCGACTATCCACAGTGTAATTGCCCTGAGGTGGATCTGAGGGCTATGGAAGCTAGTTTGCTGCAAATCCGAGATTCCTGGAATGTGGCTAACCAAGAATTTGAGGGGTCAGGTCAGTACGTTCTTTTCTTTCTTTCTTTCTTTCTTTTTTTTTTTTTTTTTCCATTTTAAGTGACCCACCCACTCACTGCAAAAAAACACCCTAGTGTTGGAGGTGCTGATAGAAAGAACAAACTGACTGTGAAAAATGGACTATTACATCCAACCTGTGTAATGGAATTCGACACTACAGAGCAGAACATTTTTTTTAGAGCAAGCATACATGATTATGAATGAATCCATACTATCAAAACAACTGAGAAGCCCTATTCATTCGAATGACTTGATGGATTTTCTCACAGTTGTGCACATGTAATATCTGTTTCTGAACTACAAATATATTTGATATAAGGACATGTTATACCTATCTAAATGTCATTGTTTTTAGCTTTTTGATGGAAGAGAGCTAGAGTATAAACTATAATAACATCCTTGCATGCAATGATTTACATTGATTGGCTTTATTTTATGTTCAGTAGGGACCCCTATAGTCAAAAGAAGATTATTTCCATGCCCAGGAATATTTATCTAGCAGCATGGCTGGGACCTCCCTGCTCTTCTGTGCACAAACATGGGCACAAAAATGGCAATCTCTACATTTGCCAGACGGATGTAAAAGGGTATCAGCTAATCCATCATCTGATGTGGACTACCCTTGAGAACAGCTGATCTTCCTGGATTACAGATGAGCTTGACTTCATGGCCTGCATGATTTAATGCTATGTTCAATTTTCTGTGACATGCACAAATATTTTTGGTATCTTATAAAGTATGAAGATCATTAATATTCTTAACAACCCTTGAAAAAGATTTTTGGTTCCTATAAAACATGATGCTGTAATCAGGTATTCTTAAACTGTCTGGAAATATTTTTAGGGCAAACATTTTATCTATAAATATCAGCTAAATTAAATGCTTAACAAATTAAGGTACTTCATCACACTGATGCAAACATCCTGCAAATCAAATCCTGCCATAAAGCAGCACTGCTTATTGATTGGCAACACTTCCCTTAGCGGCCTAATAGAGCCAGAGATGCTAAATGAGTAGCTGACATAGTAGAAATAGCAAAATAAATAAATAAATAAAAATTTTCTGGTGAAGATTAACAAAACATCCGCACCTCTTTCCGAGCATCCAATTAAATACCTCTGTTCTGCATTTGCAACCTGTCAAAAAGGCATGGATGATTTACAACGTCCAGTACATGAAAGAGGAGCGATTACAGCAGTTTCACTGGGTCAACAGTGATTCATTCCAAATAAAGCTTTTGACTTTGGTAGAGGCTGTCATACCGCTGAAATCTGCTGTAATCTGTTAGCAGCATATATTTGAATAGCTGAGCTGTGTGTTATTATTAGCAATGAGGTTGGCATTTTATTAGCCTGATTAAATTTAACCTTATTAAAACAGTAACAATGTTCACTTCAGCAATTTCTAGCTTTTTTGCATGTTTTTTTTTGAAAGACTGATGTACCTGTTGATTATTATGTCAAATGCAGCTACCTCAGTCATGAATTTTACTATATATTCCAGCATAGCTCTGCTTCTGCGTTCCCCTATCATTATTAAAACTGAGCTGCATCCGCAGGGTCTGAGGGCATCTTGCTGTTTCACTCATTTCCAGCTCCTGCCTTAAGCTGTTTTCGGTGCACCTTGCTGGTTGAGTGTTATTACCAGCTACATGCGCCTGTACTAAGGGCAACTTGATTAGTGCACAGTTGGCAATGACTTAAGCAGCAAGGTGCCCAGAGAACTGCAGTTACACTGCTGTATTAAATAATGAAAAATAAGTTTCCTTGAAACCCCTGAGGATCTACTTGTATAGTCAATCTAATAGAGGACAACTCGCACCAGTAGCAGAGAGATTAATAATCATAACTCTTATTGTTAAATGAGGTTTCTACCCTACAGAGGATGGTGGACATGATGTGTTTTAACTCCCACCACCCACTGAGTGGTAACTATTTAATAATTAAGACATCATATCTTTTATACCTGGATCAGTATCCTATCTCAGTTTGACTAAGCCAAACAATAGTTGTAGCAGTATAATGAAAGAGTATGAAAAACTAGACTCAAAGGAGCATAAATAAGAGAGTACACTTCATATCCAAGAGAGATCCAAGTAGCCGTCATCAAAATTTGCAATGTGCTGCAGTAAGTCAAATACATACTTAAAGTTACCAGGCTACTAAGACACATAACTTATTAATTCTAACCTCATAATTAAGTAATTTAAGAAAACTCTCTCAAATACTCCTCCTTATACGCATCATTACCCTCCATTCTTCTTATGTTGCTTTTAATAAGACCCACACTGCGTCTGTACTTGTGTTCCTGAAAATCTGACAGTGTCTTCTATTATTAAAATTGTACAAAAGGAAAATGCTGTTACCTTCCTGGGTTTAGCAGCTGACAAGATAATAATGGTCATTAGAGAGCAAGTTTCCAGGGATGAGGTAATGTTGTCTTGGTGATAAAATAATGGTGTAGTTGAGCAGTGACTTGCCGTTCCCACCTTTTTCAGGGTATTTAACATTGTGATTTCAATATGTTGCTAACTATATTTAATTAATCAGTAACATTTTTTTTAATGACAGTATAAAATTGTTAATAATAATGACTGGCTGTGCCAGTTATTGTTTTTTGCCCATTTTTCAGCATGAACCTAGTCTGCCTCTCTTCCTATAAACGGAGTAAACAAACAAACTAGAAAGAAGTCATAAAAACAACTTCCATATCAATTAAAATAGGCCATGCAAGACTCAAGTGCAATGTCACAATAAGAAAATAATACAGTGGGATTCCACTGTAAAGAATAAATACAAATTAATGGAAAAATATAAATGTTGAAGTAATAAGGTGGAAGTAAGCTGATAATGTCAAAGCTATAAAAACTATATTAAAATGTTCAAAAACCACCATTACAACGTACGTTTGTCTTTAACAGTGATTTAAAAGAATACACTGATGAAGCCAGCTAGATTTCCTCAGCCAGGTCATTCCACAACCGAGGAGCCAGAATAGCAAATGCTCAGTTGTCTTGTCAGCAAAGCAGCCCCAGACTATCACAGTGCCACCATGTTCAATGAAATGCTGTGTTAGTTTTACTCCAGATGTTACACCAGAAAGTTTGACTTTTGTCTCGTCAGTCCACAGAATATTTTCCCAAAAGTCTTTTTGAGCATCAAGATGTTTTTTGGCAAATATGAGAAGTGCCTTTATGTTCTTTTTTTTGGGGGGGGGCAGCAGTGGTTTTCACCTTGGAACTCTCCCATGGATGCCACTTTTGCTCAGTTGCTTTCTTGTTGTTGATTCATGAGATCTGAGTCAAGTGAGGCCTGCAGTTCTTTGGATGTTGTTCTAGACTCTTTTGTGATCTCCTGGATGAAACATCGATGCGCCCTCGGAGTAATTTTGGTAGCTGGCCAATCCTGGGACGGTTCCAAGTTTTCTTCATTTGTGGATAATGGCTCTCACTGGGGTTTACTGGCACCCCAAATGCCTTAGAAATTATTTTATAACCCTTTCCAGATAGATGTCAGTGACTTCTCACCTGATTGTGGCATGCTGTGTTGCTTTTGGAGATCTTTTAACCTACCTCACCTTGTCAGTTACTGTAGATTCTATTTAAGTGGTTTCTTGATTCAGCATGTCTGGCAGTAATCAGGCCTGGGTGTGGTTAATCACAGTTAATTCATGACTGTTTCAATAAATCGCTGCACCTACTTCCCATTTTCCTAGCCAGATGTAAAGAAATGAGGAGTGGCTCAATACTTTTCAATTCAATTTTATTTATATAGTGTCAAATCATAGCAAACAGTTACCTTAACCACTTAACTGGCGGCTAAAAAAAACAAAAAACGCCTGAAAAAGCATACCCAAATTAAATCAGCTGCTGTTCCTGAACTCTTTGGAGTACACACAAAAGTTTAGTGTCTTTGCGAAGCAGACAACCTATATTTTTCATTTATGTAGTCAAAAGCACTGTAACTGTAATGAGTTTGTAGCTATTAAGTTTGGAACACAGAAAAAGTAGACAATTTTTGCCTCGCCTAGATTTTTCCTGATTGTTATCAAGTAACTACACACTGAATATAGAAGGTAACGACTGGAAAATACATTGGAGCTGTAGAATGAAGTCTTTTTGTCGTGCATTTCGAATTTCATCAAGATAGCACAAAAGCCTATTGTTTTGTAAAGGTTTTTGTGCATTGATGCCCTGGCGTGCTCTCTCATGTGCCATTTGGATAGTCCAAGTGCCGCATCTAAGCCCCCTTTGACATGCAAATTTTAAAGGGCTGTAACTCCTCAATGCTTCAACATACAGTCATCAATGAGGGCTCTAATCAAAGATACTGTCCTGAGGAATCCTGTACTACACACAAAATTACTGAATAAATCATAAATAAAGCCATATTAATCCAATAAAATATGAATGACACTATTGTACATTGTAAAAAAAAGAAATAGTCACAAAACAAATCACCATTTCTGTAAATGCTATTTTATTTTTCAGAGTAATGTAAAAAAAAAAACACAGCACAGCAAACTGCAACTATTTACAATTATTCTGCTCTACCCCCACCCCCCCTCACATGGAATTTTCAATGTGCCACTGGTTATAGCAGTCTCTGTTTGGGACAAAGCACAATGGCTTGTCACATGTGGTGCACTGGCCCTTCTGGCCTGTGCTGTAACAGGCATTAGATCCTCTTCATCAGATGAAGAAGCCTCTTCCACCATCTTCTCTTTGGCTGGCTGCCACTCATGATCAGAGGTTCCCCTAATTTGTAAAAGAAGGAAAATGTCAGGCCTTCATGCACCAAAAACCCAGTCATTTTTCAGTGATTCCCTTACACACACAAATAAATACATTGTATATCAAAAAAAGTTACAGTAAATGCAGACAGTGCATACACACATAAATAAAAACCACACAATCCTCCCAGTAGTCCTTGTCTGATACAAAATGTACAACCTCCTCCCATACAATAACCCCCACCCCCAACTTGTAAAACTTTAGACACTTACTGGTCATCTCCATCGGAAAACAAATCTTCTTCTGATGTTGGATCATCAGTTGAACCCAAAAAGTCTGATGCTGAAATGTCGCTCTCTCTCCGTGTGAGCAATTCCACAACCTCCTGAGCGCTGAACTTGGTCTTGCCGGCGGCCCGCTGTGCCATTTCGCAAAACTCCAAAACAACGATGCGATCACGACGAATCTCAAATGAAGCTCTGAGACGTTGTCCACCTCACCTTGCCCTTTTATCGGGTGATGCTGACGTAATAGAGAAGCCCGCGAAACCCCCAATCGATACTTACAGTACACCTTTCCCTACCCCCAAACACCTGGCACATTTCAATACGTAAATCACACCACTATACAGCGCCCACGCAAACACACAATATAAGTGGCGCCACAGCGGCGCACGGTTATATTTTCTGTGTAATGGTGCATGCCAAGCTCAGAATTACATACATATTTACATCAGAACGGCATATAATACGAGGACGAGCTGAGAATAAAAACTTACCTTCTGCCTTCTGAGTAACAGGTGTTCATTTGCAGCGATAAAACTGGTCAAATCAGCGACGACATTCTCTAATACAAAATAATCCACCTTATTCGTTGAATAAATGTAGTCTGTTTTTGATGCATTCTGACAATCCATTGCCGAGAGAAAACATTGTAAATACTGTTTATGCACGTCAGCGCATAGACTCCTACTTCCTGTTTGGTTTACGCATGGAGGACGCAGCAAATACGCACTGAATACGCAGGGAGTTTATGCCTTCATGTGAAAACACACCCCATAGTGCCATATACCCACGTGTCGGGAATTTTATTGGCTATCCATCTGTGGTTTTAGATTTCAGGTTAGAGTTGACCAATAAGAACGATTGGAGAACATTTGGGGGCATGTCCTTAAATGTCACATGACGCTCTCTGGATATTATTGGCTCTGGAAAATCCATTTCATAACATGATTGGCTAAATGAGGTGTCAATCGAATTCTGAGGGTCTAGTCTGTCATATAAAAGCATCGTGAGGGCGAACGGCAGCGTTACTGTGACGCTATGAGGCTTCAAAGTCGGAAATCGCTACAGAGGGCCCGGGGGCGGGCCCTTGCCAGTTAACAGGTTAAGGAGCTTTAAATTGTAGCTAAAAACCCCACAATTATACAGAGAAAACTCAACAGTCAAAACGACCCCCTATGAGCAAACATAGGGGGTTGTTTGCATATCTGTATAATCTAGAGCAGGGGTGTCCAAACTTGCGGCCCGCGGGCCACATCCGGCCACGCCCACTTCCGGTCCGCGAATTGATGTCAAAAATAACATACAATTTGGCCCTTTAAGTTACATTTTTGACATTTCGCCTTCCCCTCCAATTAAGAGGGTTAAGCAAAATGTCAAAAAAGTAACTTAAAGGGCCAAGTTGTATGTTATTTTTGACATCAATTCGCGGACCGGAAGTGGGCGTGGCCGGATGTGGCCCGCGGGCCGCAAGTTTGGACACCCCTGATCTAGAGGAATAAAATGTTGAAGTCAGTTCAAAAAGTAATGGGCAGATATCAATCCATCCACCCTGACAGAAAATAAAAGCATGATTGTCATTAAGTATTGATTAGTCTGGACTGTATCCTTACAATTTTCCTTTTCAAAATTTTGCTACTACAACACAGGTTAAAAAAAAGAAAAAAAGAAGAAGAAGAAAAGGCTAAGTCCTTATAAAAGTGAGTAATATTAACTCTGTTGGAAGGGCAAGACTTTGGTTGGCTGGTAGGGACAAATCACAGGAATTTTCCAGCTCCTGCTGCATTGTCCACAGCCATAATGTTGATAATGTGGTGAGTGGAGAGTAACCCTTGAAAGAGCAGCAATTTACTGCTCCTTTTTTCATCATTTTGGGGCATTTTATTACACAGCAGAAAGAGTCACGCTGAAAAAGATGCAGCAAAGGTGCAGCCACTCGATGCTAGAGGCATAAGTACCCTAAACATGTGGCTATTAAAATTACTCATGACATGAAAATATAACTGTCGTCCATCAGCAATAAATAATAATAAATGATATTGCTTAAACTTTACTTTTTTCAGGAAAGGTTAGATTTATTGAAAAAAAATAAATGATGCTGTGGTTTCAGTTGATACTGAAATATTTTCTGGGTAGATTGTTCCAATTTTCTGTATTCCATCTGCTCATTAACTATCTTAGGTGCAATTTAAATTAGATTCACAGATTGCATTCACAAAGTCCTCCGAAATCATTCTGTACAGTGTGCGCACAGTCAGTCTATATTAATCTTATATAGATTTCACACATACTGAAATATGAAATAAAAAACATTCTTGTCAATTAAAAGCATTTTGTTATACCACTGTTATTGATTTCTTATCTTCTTTAGCTGCACTATGATCTAATATCCTATTTCTTTTTGCTGATATTAGCCAGTTTTATGCATTTTGTTTAATGTACAAAAATGTATAACGCATTTGCATTTTATATGTTTCCTTTAACAGACAGCGTCACTAATACATGCTTGGGTTTGTCAGATTTGCATATATCTACTGAGCTTTTCCTCTTTCTTTTTTTCTTTTTTTTTAATGCACGTCAAGAGCTCTGATGTTTCAATAACTCAAGCGCATAAAGAAAATGATAGCTGTACATTCAATTCAGTTTTATCTATATATCACCAAATCACAGCAAACAGTCACCTCAAGTGCATGTATCCATGGCTGGATATATCGTATTCATCTTTGAGTCAGACTTCCATCATTGTTCAGAATGTAAATCTCATTTGATGTTGATTACGATGAAGACAAACATCGGATGTTTTAAAAGACAGACTGATTTTTGGATTATGGGATCTCATTGGACACCAATAATGGGCTTATCTTTTTAACTAATTTTAGATAATGAGATAAATCTGCTAAAAATGTGTGATTACATGAAAAAAAAGTGGAGGTTGCACCGTGTGATTTCTCTTCTCTTTGGAACAACCTGCAATTTTAAAAATGTAGGTAATAGAAAGGCCCCTCTTATACCCCTTAATATATTTTGTTAACTTGTTTAATCAACTTATTAACTTCACAGGAAGATGTCTCGCATCTTGCATAATCACTAGCGATGGCATTGAGGCTTAATTGGTTTCCTAAATTGATCCTTTATTATCAAGCAAAACAAGCACGGTCATTTTCTAATCGGAAGTGAGTATGTTTTCGATTTTCCATGCAACCAATCTTGATTGTGATGATATTGTTATTGAAATGTAATTTGTTTGCACACGAGGCAAACAGCAGTTCTGAAGGGCTGACAGATGTTATCCTCTGTGCTCCACGTCCATCCTGTTCTCTCGCTGACAGACTTGCTGTGGAAAATCATTTGTGAATCTTACCCCATCATTGTATTCAGCTCTGCCTTTTTCTATTAGCATAAGCTTCAAACAATATCACTCCAGTTTTGCCCTGCAGCTCTTCAGCCCAAACTGATTTTCTCATATAGTTTTAAGGAAGTAAGAGAGTTAGTTTAGCCTGTGTTTGAGAAGAAGTGCACGGTTCCTCTCTGACTTTGTCCATTCCCCTGTCTTTCAGAAGAGTTCCAGAACTTTGTTCGAAGGCTTCCTACATTTTATGCCCTGAACACATCGGCCATTCAGTATTTCTGGAAGATGGAGCCGACCATTCTCCAGCGCTACAAACTGCTGGAGCTCAGCACCCAGCAGCTTCTGAGCAAAGCACGGCGCATCATCAACAAGCTCTTCACCCTCAGCAAAAGGTGTCAAACTCAGCCCAAAATTATTATGCTGAGAGAGAGGTGAGAAATATGAGTATTCCTGCTGACCTTTTTGTGGCTACAGATGTGTTAGTTGTGTGTTTGTGTGCAGGAGTGTGAGAAAATAAGCAAAAAAAATTCCAAAGCCTGCAGCCACATCACAATTCCTTTCAAGCACATTGTGAACGGCAGTGCTCATTTATTTTCTTCAGCCCCCTCAGTGCACGGTGCTTTATTATCCCCTGAACTAGGCATTATGCTAATAATACACACAATACATTAGCACTTTGATATTCAACTGAGGTCTCACTGAAGTGAGCTATAGTGTCACACCTGATGACTTGGCTGCACTCCCAGCCCAAGTCTCCTTACATTCAGGAAATCAAAGCTATCCTCCTGTGAAATTAAAGTTTGCAGTGTTTCAAAGGAATATGCAAAGTTTGGGCCATTTTTACTGTTGGTTAACTTGACTGCAGTGAAATCATATACAAAAGAAAATCTGCTGTGGATCTTCAGTTGATCATTCCATCTATTTCTGTGTTTTTCTCCACAAAGTTCAGTGATATAGTCTGCAACAAAAGCTTATGAAAAAGAAATGTGATTATGTCAGTGCAGCTGAAGCACCCAGGTTTATTTTAGGAGCTATTTCAGGTGAGAAACCAAATATTCATCCTCTGCAGTGTGATTTCTTTTTTAAAGCTACAGCTTGAGTCTCCAATCATCCCCATCTTCATTTCCTCTAAAATAAGGGAATATAGCTCTGTTCATTCAAACTGTACTTATTCACCTATAAAATCTATGATGGCATACAGGGCAGTGAAAAAGTATTTGCCCCCTCCCTTCCTAATTTCTTAGTTTTGCATATTTGTCACATTTAGATGCTTACGATCATCAAGCAGAAAGTTAAAATTAGTGAACGATAGCCTGTGTAAAAACAACCATCATTAAAAAAAAAGACAATTTCAAAAATGCAGTTTTTAAATGATGGTTTCATTTATTAAGGGGAAAAAAGCTATCCAAACCTGCCTAACTCTGTGTGAAAATGTAATTGTCCCACCTTGTTAAATCATTACGTAACTGTTATTAACCACATTTTTCTGGAAAGCTGAGTTCAATTTCACTAGCCACACCCAGGCTTCATTACTGCCACACATACTGAATCAAGAAATCACTTAAACAGAAACTGTCTGTCAAAGTGAAGCCGGCTAAAAGATCTCAAAAAGTAACACAACATGCCACAAACTAAAGTAACAGCTGGGAAACAAAGTCAGTGACAGGGGTTACAAAGCCATTTCTAAGGCTTTGAGACCTCAGTGAGCCACAGTGAAAGCCATTATCCACAAAAGAAGAAAACCTGGAACAGTGGTGAACCTTCCCTGGAGTGGCCGGCTTATCAAAATTACTCCAAGAGTGCATCAATGAAACATCCAGGAGGTCACAAAAGAACCCAGAACAGCATCTAAAGAACTGCAGGCCTCACTTTCCTCAGTTAAGGTCAGAGTTCAGGATTGAACAATAAGAAAGAGACTTGGCAAAAACTGCATACATGGGAGAGCTCCAAGGAGAAAACCACTGCTGACCAGAGAACAGAAAGGTTCGTCTTACATTTGATGATCCCCAAGACTTCTGAGAAAATATTCTGTGGACTGATGAGACCAAAGTTGCATCTGTTACTAACACAGCATTTCATGAAAAGAAGATCATACCAACAGTTAAACGTGGTGGTAGTGTGACGGTCAGGGGTTGCTTTGCTCCTTCAGGACCTGGACAACTTTCCATAATTGATGGAACCATGAATTCTGCTCTCTACCAGAAAATCCTGAAGGAGAATGTCCGACCAGTTCATGCCCTGAAGCTCAAGTGCACTTGGGTTATGTAGTAGATAAAAAATAAAACTAATAAAGGTTTTGGAGTGGCTTAGTCAAAGTCTGGACTTAAATCAGATCGAGAAACTTTGGCACGACCTTAAACAGGCTGTTCATGCTCGAAAACCCTCCAAGGTGGCTGAATTAAAACAATTCTGCAAAGAAAAATGGGCCAGAATTCCTCCACAGTGATGTGAAGGACTCATAGCACGTTATCGCAAAAGCAGTTCTTGCTGCCAAGGGTGGAACAACCGGTCATTAGATTTAGGGGGCAGTTACTTTTTCACACAGGGCCAGGCAGGTTTGGATAGCTTTTTCCCCCTAACAAATGAATTTAAAAATTGCATTTTGTATTTACTCGGGTTATCGTTGTCTAATGTTAAAATTTGTTTGATGAAAATACTAAGAAAACTAAGAGGGCAAATACTTTTTCACAGCACTGTACGTATATGTAGTGTTAAATTCAGAGCTGCTACAAGCTCAAGTTTGTTTGCTTATATATTGATAGTTGGTAAAGCTTATATATCATAAACTGACTGCTGCTACAGAGGAAACTGTAGTTCTGATATTTAAAGGGCAGTGGATGCGAGCGATAAATGCAGATTAAAAGATGCATCAAAATCTCTTTGGTTGAGCTCTCAGTTCTGCACTCATCATATGACAAAAAAAAAAAAGCAATGCAACAACAAGCTGTTATCTTTTCCACATGATTTTACATTTCTGTCTCCAGATGGTCCCTCATATCATATTAACTTGATTTTTAATGGCTTTCAGCTCCAGTCCTGTGCAGTACTTCCTCAAATAGCATCATAATGCTGCAGAATCAGATATTCCTTAGTAGCACTTTATGTAAATTAGGTGCAACTGAGGTCATTTACAGCTATCGTCTTAGTAATATTTGTGCTATGCAAAAAAATTGCAGAGATGCAAAATGTTCATCCCTGATGGAAAATGGTGACAGGTTCAGTAAATGTTCCTATCTGTGTCTAAAAGCTTGCGAAGAGCTAAATTACAACGATGAAATAAGCGACTCGCAGTATTTTCAGCTGAGATGAATCTTCAAACAAGGCTGATCTGCATTTGTAGAGCAGTGTACACTGAATCTAATGGGCAAGATGTCTCCAAACCTGAGCTGGGCAGCATTAAATTCAGTAATGAGACTGAATTGGAGCGATGAAAGTAAATAGTTAAAGTGCATGTTTTGGATCTTGCTGGTGCTCTGAGGAAAAAAATCCAGTGGTTAATTTCAATGTGTTCAAAGCCAAGCACTGAAGAATATATCCACTTTCTCATTTTAATAGTGGTTTTCACTCTTTATACATTTTATCAGTGTTGTTGCTACCTGAGCAGATATTACGTACTAATGCACTTCTTTAATTCAATAGCAAGAACAGACAAAGATTTTCTTTTATCTACCCCACATCAGCGTCTCATCTCTCCATGTACAATAACGACCTAGATCAGGGAGGATTTGTTTTTCATATGGAATATTTGTACATCTCTGTAGCCATTATTCATGTTCCAAAGCTTCATGGTCTTTGTGAGAGGAAGACAAAGCAAACATAAAAAATAATGTAGGCTGTTACGCTGTGAATCCATTTTGGAGTTTCTATTGTAACTTTCTAGTGCAGTCTTTGGAAATATGTACAGCCTTTTTTTTTTTCCCCTTTTTTTCCGAGAATACAAGAGGTGTCAGGGCAGCCGTGATGGAGCCGCTCAAAAAAAAAAAAAAAGAGCTGATAGGCTGTTTTTCTGTGGTTCACCAAGTAAATAAATGTGGCTTGTAATGGAAAAAATGAAGTGTATCTTCTGTGGAGGGGGAAAAAAAAAGTTTTCTTCACTAGTCAAAATGTACTCTGTGGCAGAAGGAGAAAGTTCGTGTGTGGCATTGATCTGTGTGAAATGAACTGACAGACAATGAACAGATTGCAAAGTGAACACCCAGCTTCTCTTTTGCCCATACTCCACACTGCGTCTCCGTGACAGTTTACATGTCCTGCTGACAAAATGTGCTTATGATGGCGAGACAGCTTCCTCTCTCGTGCTGTGCACAGACTCCACTCTGGAGGTGAGATATGCACAACTGACTCTCGCTGATGAGTTTCAGATAAGCTGGGTGCTGTTAAGACTGTTATCACATTACATCGACTGTCTTTTGACAAAATGTCACCAGATTTAAAATTTGATTTTGAGGAAAAGGGGAAAAGTCTTTTGCTCCTTTCTCTCCAGCATCACGCTGACTGCACTCACTGTGATGCTGGAACACTAGAGGGGCTTGCTGCTTCAAAGCACTTTCAAAACAAGAACAAAAAAATGGACTTGAAACTAAGAAACACCAGAAGCCTTCGATTGAAACCTTCTATCTGCATGATAATTATTTTTTCATGCTTAAGATATTATCCTAAGCATGTATTTTTATTCACTAATGATCATTTTAATAAGTAAAAGTACAGTACACTGGAGGGAACAACATATAATGCTGGAAAAGAAAAATGAAGTAAAATAAAACACAATCACAGGTTTATATATTTAGTTATTTTTACAGGTGCCTTGGCTTTCTTTTTTTATGTTTTCTTGATTAAACTGGAATAAAAAGCATTTGAGTATCAAGGAACTCATTCAGTTATGTTTCCAAATTTTCTCATATACTGTGCAGCAGCCTCGCGTATGTTACTTTGTATGTCTAGGAGACATTTTCACTCTGATCGCCACTTCGCTCAAGTCCAGCTAAAATCTGCAGACGCAGAACTATGTGAAAGAAGTCCATTTAAATATGTTGCATAAGTTACACAATCTGTGGCCTCTCGCTCGGGCTCAACAGACGGTTAATGCTCCGGCTCCTGTCAGGTTGGCCCTAGTAAAAGCTAGATCACTAGCCAGCGAAACCTTTATCCTGGAGGATAAATCCCACGGATTGAACTTTCTCTGTGTTACTGAAACACGGCTGACTGTTGGTGAGTCTAGTGAACTTTTCCCACCGATTGCACTCAGTTAAACTCTCTGAGGACGTCAGGACGCGGAGGAGGCACAGGTCACACCGACAACATCTTATTCCAGTTTTGAAATGAACTTATTTGAACTTTGCTCTGCCCTCCCGCTGTTGTGTGCTGTTGTACACAGACCACGCAAATATAACAAAGACTTTATTGGTGATTTTGCTGATTTCTTGGCAGGAATAAGGCCGAACTATGCCCGGGGTTTTAATAATTGGTGATTTTAATATCCGCGTATGCTGTCCTTTGAAGCCATTGGCCAAACATTTCCTACACTTTGGGCAATCACCTTTGATTTAAACATTATACATAAAGTTGAGTTGAGAAAGAGTTGTATCCACTTTGATAGCTGGCTTAAAAATAGACTCAGTAGAATATGGCATGTATTTGTAGCTTATTTTAAAATCAAAATATCCCAAATAAAAATATGCCCATCAAAATTGTATATGTTTAGTGCAAATTGCATTTTTCGGTTCTACCTTTGAGGTTGTGCTGGGTACATCTACATGTAATTTCCATTCATTGTATTTTATCACTATCTTAGTATTTCTGTCTAAAGAAATATATAAAACACTTTTCCAGTGAATATGCTAGACACTTTGAAATGCTGGGATATGCTTCACAAATCTGTACTAAACTTAGTTTGTGGACTATGAAGGACTCGTATCTAAGGTTTATCATTACTTCAAATTATCAGTGACACACACGCTCACACACCCTGGCACAAACACTGCAGCTTAACTTCTTTTGTCAAACAACTGTTTGAACAAATGGTATTTTTCCCTTCAAAAATATGTTTTTTTTTATGTAAATTACTTATACGTGCACTTTTGTTTCCCTTAAATTAATTTACCAGCTGTGCACGGCTACAGCAGTGGAATTGCCACTCTGCTAAAGAACAAAAGTGGATTAAAAATTCTGACAGATGTGGAACATAGCAAGTGAAAGACTAATTTACCACATTATATTCTTGTCATACAGTCCATCTGCTCTTTCATTCAGAAACAATTACGGGAATTTTGGTATAGTTTGTGGCTTGGAATAAATAAAGCATTTTGCAAATTATATGTAATATGTATAGTTCTAGATACATAGGCGTACATATGATTAGACTCTATGTCTTTGCTCTATACTAAATGATGTATGTCCTTAAAGAACCTGGCAAAATGTGCTCTTTCTCAGCTTCTTACTAAACGTCATTTAAATTTATAGGAAAGTATATTTTGCCAAAGTTGAAGCTATGTATTTATTTCACAGGAGACATTTATGTATTTGTATTTTTGGTTTCTCCTCTTTTTTATGCTTTTAACAAGAGTGTAATTGGGGGAAAAAAAAACAACTTTTTTTAGTATTTCCAGGTCTGATCAAACAAAACAACTTAGCTCATTTTACTAAGGGAGACTTTTCTGCTAGTCACCCAATTAGCTCATTTTTTTAAGCGCTAAATATCAAATGGCTGCTTTTGTAAATGAATATTACTTATTTATTTTTGACTGACCATATTTCTATATTTGAGCCATCATAAGCTTCTGTAAGGGGATGCATTTTTGACTGGATACGCAGATAGGAAATCATTTCTACAGGGATTTGATGAAAATGTTAAGGGATTTGAATGCATCACTCAAACATGGGCCTTGCTTAGCAGGCACTGGTGTCTGGAGATTATGAAGCGATACAGAGCAAGGGAGGATTGTTGATCTTCCCTCACAATCCATCTCCCATCAGAGAAGCACTTAACCATGCATATCAAACCCATAGTTTCAATCTGTTAGCTAAAATAATTACTCCATTTTAATGTTTACAGTGCGAGAGCTGGTTGCTCTAAATTACATTTAATATTTTGATGTGTCATTAACTAATCATATTTTAGAGTAGGAGGCGACAGCGGGATTTTGACATTTACACGCTATGATTTTTATAAAATAGCCTAATTGTGAAGGCATCTAAAGCATAAGTGCAATATCCATGACCATACTTATATTTCATACCCATATCCTTCTTCTTCCACTTCCTGCGTATATCCACTGCCTCTGTTATTCATAGGTAAAAATGCCCCAGAAATATATGCAAATGTTTTTTTGTTTCTTTGTTTTTCTAATATGTTTATATCTCAGAGATGTTATGATGTAACAACAGCTAACACAAGGAGGGAAAATAAAAATATAGTTCCTTAAATTTTATCATTTAGACTTCTAACTACTCAACCACTTTTAATGTTGCCAACCTGCTGGGTGGACTGGGGGGCAGCAAAGCAGTTTGATTAACTTCATGAACATAGTTATAAAAATTTCCTGGAAACACCATAGTTTTCTCAGTTTTGAATCTGTGTCAGCATCAACGCTCCAAATGGAAAAGCGATGTGAGCAAGAAAATAAATGTGACTGTGAGACTTCACATTGATGAAAAGCAAATCAGATGATCAATATCCAACTAAGTATCAGTGGAATATCAGTATTAGTGGAAATCCTCAGACTTCAAAAGTCTGCACAACACCAGTGTGCTCGTTGCAGAGGAGCACTGAGTTTGTCAAGAAAATATTATTTTTTATTGTTCAGTTTAGAGTTTAACATCATATGATCCTCACTTCTGTTACTGTGTATCAACAATGAAGCTTACACACTGCTCTGTTTCTGTTGCAGGCCCTTTAGCTACTGGCTGAACTACATCCTTTCCATCATGTACTGCAGCGAAAACAATCACATCGGCTCTTACCTGGAGGAAACTCGGAGCTGCTCCTGCCCCTATGAGCATCCTCCCTGCCAGGGCTTGATCCCTTGCACAGTTGGGGAGGGCACCTCCTGTGCATCATGCTCCTATGAGAATCGCTCCCGCTGCGCCACCTGCAACCAGGGTTACATGCTGAGCCAGGGTGTGTGCCGCAACGAAGTGCCAGATTCCACTGACCATTATATAGGCTTTGAGACTGACCTACAGGACATGGAGTTGCGCTATCTTCTCCAGAAACGTGACAACCGCATCAGTATCCACGGGATCTTCGTAAGCAATGATGTCAGGCTGAATAATTGGTTTGACCCGTCGTGGAGAAAGAGAATGCTGCTGACACTGAAAAGTAACAAATACAAGTCAAACCATGTCCACATGCTCCTGGGGATGTCTCTACAGATCTGCCTTACCAAGAACAGCACTCTGGACCCCATGCTGTCTGTTTATATCAATCCATTTGGCGGGAGTCACTCAGAAAGCTGGATCATGCCCATTGACCAGAACAACTACCCAGACTGGGAGAGGACTAAATTAGACCTTCCCTATGACTGTTATAATTGGACTTTGACTTTAGGCAACAAGTGGAAAACATTTTTTGAGACAGTCCACTTTTATCTGCGGAGCCGGATCAGGGGCCCCTCAAGTAATGGGAATGGAACTGTTTATTATGAACCCTTGGAGTACCTGGAACCGGGGCGAAATCTAGGCTACATGAAGATCAACAGCATCCAGGTATATGGCTATAGTATGCACTTTGACCCGGAAGCGATCCAGGACTTGATTTTACAGCTGGACTACCCATATACTCAGGGATCGCAGGACTCGGCCCTGCTGCAGCTGCTGGAGATCCGGGATCGGGTCAACAGGCTTTCCCCACCAGGAGCTCAGCCGCTGGACCTCTTCTCCTGTCTGCTGCGGCACCGGCTCAAACTGTCCACTACAGACGTTGCCAGGATACAGGCAGCGCTCCAGACTTTCAGTGCCAAGCAGCCAAACTCGATGGAATACGAAACAACCAAATTATGTAGCTAAGAAGTGGGCAGGTGGCCAGGTGCACAGATGGAAGAGCAGTCATCACACAAGTCTGATGGTAGTTAAGAGCAATTCTAGAGCAGAGTAAGGGACATTTGAGGGACTTGTTATTTGTTGTCACGGATCTCAAGAGTGTATTTGAGATTCTTATGTCAGCTTTTGGTATAAATTTGTATTACGTCTTAGAAATAAGGAGGATTTCACCATACTTGCCTCATTGTTTTTTTCCTTTTTCTCCTGATGAAAAAATAACTTTAACAGTTATTAATACAAATTTAAAAATCTGCCATCACTGATATTTTGCCAATGTGCTGATGTTTGTAGATTGCACAAATCTGAATCGCTCATATCCGTAAACAAACGCTTTTGCTGATAAAATATTACCCGAGCAATGTAGTCATCTCACACATTTCATTTCAGCACCAGCATGTTCCACGCTGCGTTTACTTTCCAGTGCAAAAATCAACATAAGTAATTGTTTTAATATTACAGTCCTCCCTCTTTGCCTGGAATATGATGGGCACCTCATTCTTTTTAGCTTTCATATCATGATAAAAATCACTCATTTTTTAAGCTCTACTACACATTTTTGTAAGAAAAGAATCATTGACATAAACAAAGTGAATAAATAGATGCTGTATTACTCTGGATTTGCTGACAAAAAAAAAAAATGTATCATGGTCACAATATATGTTACATGTGCTTTTATTTTTATAATGCTGTTGTTTGTGAAACAAAAGTTACAAAAAACACTGTCTATAAAATGTATAATACAATTTGTTAATACACTAAATAAAATACATTTTTATGTGTGGTCTATACACGGTGTAGTTGTGTACATAGATGTTTTCTTGGCTTTCTAAGTGGTACTGCAATAACTAATATAGTACCATTTATAATGAGTCTATAACATTTATTAAGCCTTTATAAGGGGTTATTAACATACTTTTCTGTTATGACATGTCAAATGTCATACTGTCAGAAAACAATCTGATTAATGATGTTTTGACACATTTAGGTTCTTCTGCAACACTGGCTTAAAAAATAAGGAGTTTGACTTGCTGGAGCAACAACCGAGTATCCAAACTTAGAAGTGCACAGGTTTATTCACAGGTGACAGCAAACACTAAACTTTCTATCTTTTTCTGGCACAAATGACTGCATTTCCTAGATTGTATAATACAGAAATGATTTTGTGCTGTCACTAAATAATTTAAAAAATGTTTTTGGGTCTCTCTGTGTGGGTTTTGCATGTTCTGCCTGTGCCTGTGTGGGTTCTCTACAGGTACTTTGGCTTCCTCACACAATCCAAAAACATGCAGGTCAGATTAACTGGTGATTTTAAAGTGGCCGTGGATGTCAGGTGGATAAAGTGCTGGAAGTGTATAGAATAAAGCATTGTATGAATTTGTAGTTAAATGTGACTTGTGTTCTAAAGTGGTCTGAGTGGTCAGTGAGACGAGAAAAGTGCTAAATAAATGCAAGTAAATTTCCAATTTTTTTCAAGAATCATTCCAAAGTGAGACACACATGTAAATAAGGTGTTCAAAAATAAAGCCACAGAATGTTACGATATGACTTTTTCATTTTATGTATGTTCACTCATTTTGTTTGGTTAAAGGGCCACCTGAATAGAGCAGGGACATCATTAATGTTACTGACAGCTGCTCTTGGGACTGCAATTTACGAGCAATCAATAACAACATAGCAAACTTTTTGATTTGAAATGTAGAAACATGATGATACAAGTTTAGTTTGCTTGAATATTTTGACGACACAATTTATGAAGTTTATTTTATAATATTTTATAAATGCTAGTGCAGTTATAAAGACTTTGATCAATCATAATCCATACCAATCTCCTGCAGCCCTTCTTTTGGCAAATTAACATACAAGCATCTAGAGTACAGTAATACTCTCAGAATATACTTGAAACATTTGGACACACCCCATAGATAGATAGATAGACAGATAGATATAGAATGGAACCCAGCACCTCCCACCTGACCCATTCAGAATGATGTGCATTGGTCCACAACAACCTACATACATTTAATAAAGGCATGCAAAATGTCACAGTGAAATAATAATTATTATTTATTTATTGGCAAGTTACAAACCTCAACAAATTTTGTGGTTCAGAATGTTGCACTTGTTAATTTGTGTTATTTTTTTTTTCCAGAATTTCAGAGCGCTTACACAAGTATAAGTGATAGCATCATGAAATCTTCCAGGCTGAAAAACATCTAACATATTATCGATACAAATCTGGAATTAAAGAAAAAAAAAAAAGAACAGGATATATATTTTGGGATATTTTATGTTTTTCCTCAATGTCACCTCAAACACTCTAGCAGGCGTTCAACTAGTCAGTGTTGGCTGACAGATCACTTTTTATCTCAAAATGCTGGGTGTGAAGGGTGCACAACTATTTCCTCTGGAGAAGATTGTAAAACTTTGTCAAAGGAGTCCGATATGAGTTGATGAGCCAATGAAACTCACTTCTTTCTGATGACAGTGATACTGAGGGAGTTGTTGAGGGTTTCCATAACTTTTCCATCAGTAAGCGTTGCTGTTTTGGCTGCTGTTAGCCGCTGTTAGCTGGTGTTACTGAAACTTTCTTTAAAGTGGATCTAACATTGTCAGACTTGGACACTTAGCGAATAAAATCTCTATCAATGTGAGAATAATCAAACTGTTTATCAGAGGGAAAGTGTGATTTTTAGGATACTTGAGGCTAACATTAGCTGGCATACTGTGAGCTTATAACCAGCTGTTGTTGTTTAGCTGGCTCTTGTTAGCTGTTGAGAGACTGGAAGGTCAGAAATCTGATCTACTGAAAATCAGTAACTGCAACAATATTATGAATAAATAAACATGTTTATGCATGTTTTCATGTGCTAGAGCCCTGTCTTGAGTTCAAGACATGAGGTTTAAGGTGAGTTAGAAGAGGATGAGGTGGAAATGAAGGAGAAGAGAGCAGTAGTGATGGAGGCAGATGAAGAAGAAGAGTAAAAAGAGATGATGAGATAGAGATAAGAACGAGATCATGAGAAATAGATGATGAAACATGCAAATCTTAAACTATATGGACAGTTAAAAGAGCTGATTGTAATCTTTAAATTGAAACTAGCTATGTTTATGTGTTTAGATTGAGATCAGATTTCTCCTTTATTTCAGAATTCTAATAGAATTATTTTGGGCTATAGAAGACATTAAAAGCTCTTCTTTGGATTTTGGTTGCTTTTTATTCTATTCTCTGTCACTATGATTTCACACTGTTTCAGTAATATTGGGGTCTGGGCTCTGGGGAGGCCAATCCATGACTGACAGTGTTCCATTTTGTTTGAGATCATTGGCATGCTGAAAAATGAATCTACTGCCAAATTCTAATAATTTTGACAAGATCCTCAACGCCACTGGTTGAAATTTAGCCTCAAACCATGACAGAACCTCCACTGTGTTTACAGATGGCTGTAGACACTCGATGTTGTTGTTCTGATCCTCTTCATACATACTGACAACTTCATCACTCCACAAGACCTGTTGCCACTGATTTTCAGTGCAGTCCAGCCTTTTCGCTTTAAAAATGACTTCTTGACAGTCACTCTCTCTCTGACACCATTTCTGATGAAGCTATTCCTATTTGTTAATGTTCATCATCCACATAGTTTTTAGACCTGACACTTATTCTTTTGTCCTTCACTTTCCTCCAGTTTTTTTTTTAAAGATATGGCAAGTTTTCAGCTCATGGTTCTTTTGGAATCATCTTGCTGATGCAAAAACTTTCATGCCTGACAAACTGTATTATACATACAATTTAAAATTGGTTCATTGGTAAGTTTTCTATAAAGTGTAGACACAACACTAAGCACTTGAGTTAGGTGTCTTTTTTATGCTTGAATGAGCCATAGGTCAGTGTCTTAACAAACAAAACTAAATCATCAGATACAAGGACTGGACTGAAAAATGAAAGAAAAAGCAGCCAGTGTCCAGCATTCTTTTATCTGTATGCATGAGTCACTCCTTACTGTTTAGTTTATTTTAGAAATGCTGCAGCAGTCAGTAGTGATAAGAGAATTTCTGGGTTTAAGATCTCTTCTGAGCTTTAGATTTGGTCTCATGTATTGATGTTCGAGGCAGTGGGGAAGACACAGCATCAAAGCTCGTTATCTCAGGTGTGTCTCCCAGTGGTTTGTAGTCTGTTGTAATTTGCAGAGGTTTATGGCTTACTCCAAGCCATGAAATAAAAGCCTCACACTCCAGATCCTTTAGGTGCTTTGTACTAAGTATAGTTTGCAGCTCTGACCCCACTACACACACACACACACACACACAGACGCACGCATGCACACACAGCAATTGCCTTGCGTCTCTCATGTTTAACTACTTCATAAGATGAAAGCCTGAATCTTCCCTATCACACGTGCAGATGGGAGTGATGCTTTGAGGCTAGAGGTGTCAGAAAATTGTAAGCTGCTTCTTTCTGCTCAAACAGCAAAAGTATGGTCTAAGTAAAAAAAATTAGAACTAAATATGAAAGAATTTTCAGACACAATTTTTTAAAGTGTATAAACTCTCGCATCACTTAAAAATGCTTTTTAAGCATAAGGCAGCTTAAAATATTAAAAATAATACAATAATATTAGCTCTATGTTTGCTAATTTACTCAATATATGGATTTTAGCATTGATATACTCATGTGATGGACTGCACAGGTATAAAGAATAGATCAAGTTGGAAGTTTTGCAAAAACACTGCGTTATAACACTAACACACAGTAACAGCACTTCCATGGAAAGCATACATATTTGCTAGTTAAATGAAATCTCACAAGCATAAATGCTTCATGCATTTGTTTTCTCATATCTGAGCTAAACTCCTGTAACATACTAATACTGCAATTATATGACAGCAGCAGGGAATTTATCTCTTCCAACATTTAATAGAACATAGTGTAAGCCCCAACATGCACCAGACTGTCTTATATTTTGTATTTTCATTATTTTTCAGCGTAGTTATTTGGCTTGAAATTATCCATGCATTACAACAATCAAAGTAACCCCTGTGTGTAATGCTCCCTTCTATTTATTTTAACATAAAAATTATATATTTTTAAAAAACAGCAGGTCTAAGTGACAACAGGGAATGAATGAATGAGAAAGCATAAATCTAATTTCATCATGCGTCACACAATCATTTTAACGCTTCTATCAAGACAAAGGAAAATAAAGTCAAAACCAGTGGAAAGGATTAAGTTTAAGGAACTTTGAGTGTTAACAGCAGGTGACGACAGGTGGTGAGTAAAAGAACTGCTTTTGAGTGTTTAGAATTATGCCTTTAGCATTTATCATAAATGTCGTGTGATTTGCTCCCTCATTTCAGGAACATGCATTTTAGGTTAACCGGTGATTCTAAACTAGCCATAGAGAGCATGAAGTGTACAGAATAAAGCACCGTATGAATGTATGATTAAAGTGGTTTGTGTTCTAAAATGCTTTGTACTGTCTTTGAGACTAGAAAAGCATTTTATAAATGCAAGTATATTTCCAAATGAATTTTTCTCAAGAACATAAAAAAAAAAAACATTAATATGTAAGTAAATCGTTCAAAAAATAAAGCCTGAGAACATTAAAATATGACTCACTTATGTAGGCTGACTCATTTCCTTTGCTTAAAAGGCCACTTGAATAAAACAGCGACATCATTAATGTTATTGGCAGCTGCAGATGGCACTGCAATTTATGAGCAATCTATAAAGCTGAGGTTTTATTTGATAATAGAAACATATTGATGTATGTTTAATTTGTTGGTTAAATGTTTAAATATAATTTACACTAACTTCATGAAGCTCACCTCATAATTTATTTATTTATTTATTTTTGATTATATCCATATCTGTGAAGACAAAACCTTCGGCTAGTGCCCTGTTTAGCTCCACTCTGACTTTGATCACCCAAAATTCACAACAGCCTCCTACTTTTGCAGCACTTTCTTTATTGGCAAATAATTCAAGAAGCTATAGTGATTATTATAGTGATACCCTCAAAATACTTGAAGAAACTAAGATCTGATTGCCAATTTTTGAAACACACCTGTTTCATCCCATGAAAAAAATCAGTTGGTGCCTCCCACCTGACGCCCTCTGTCCAAAACAGAATCAGTGAAAAAGGCCAGCCCTGGCAGAGTCCAGCTCTTACCAGGAACTGGTCTGACTTACTGTCAGCAATGCAAACTCACTATGGTTGTATGTAGATTGAGGGACCCATAACAGTCACCCCGTACTCCTAAAACACCCCCATAGGATACCCCCAAGGGATGCAGTCCAATGATGTCTCCAAGTCGACATAACACATGCAGATTGGAGCATGAACATCACACAAACTTGAGAAGTTAAAGAGCTGATCCAGTGTTCCACAGTCAGGATGGAACCTGCATTGCTCTTCCTGATTTCGAGGTCCAACTCTTCTCACCAGCACCCTGACATAGACCGTCCTGGAGAAACTGAGGAGTGTGATCCCTCTGCAATTGGAGCACACCCTCCAATCCCCCTTCTTGAAAAGGGGGACCACCACCTCGGTCTGCCAATCTAATGGCACTCTCCCCAGCTTTCATGTGATGCTGCAGAGGAGTGTTAACCAAAACAGCCCTACAATATCCAGAGCTTTAAGGAATTCAGAGTGAGTGGGCTCAGTAGCCCTCATTTAGGCAAAGGCAAGTTTATTTATATATATATGGCACCATTTGAACACTAATGTCATTCAACATGCTTTACACGATAAAGCACCTACATGTTTACTAACATGTGGATGGAAATATTCTTACCCTGTGCAAAAAATTCAGATTTACGATACATAATCACCAGTCATTTTTTTGCATACAGCCACACCCCCATTTTTCTATATACTTAATTAAGTTTACCTGGAGGTAAAGTGGAGAGAGAGTGGTGACAATGTTGTAAGAGAGAAGCCTGCACCACTAAGGCAACAAAGAAGGAGAAAGTCAGACCGGAGAAACTTAAATAATAGTGTCCAAGGTGCGAGGAAGAAGCTAGAAAAGGCACGGCTTTCCAAAGTGTTTCCACTGAAGTGACAACAATTTTATAAAAAATAAATAACTTATAAATAACCTAAAAATGTATGCAAAAATAGCAGGCGTGCTGAATGCCATTTCCGATGAGAGACTGACTGTGGCTCAAGTAAAAAAAAAAAAAAAGGAAGAAAGTTTTTGATTAAAGTTGACATGAAAAAATAAAACAGAGATTCTCCACCATCTGTAAGATAGTGCCAAGAAATTATAATGTAAGTGATGACACCCAGAAATGGCAGAAGTTTTTTTTATGAAAGTTTTATTTATTTATTTTTTTTTTTTTAATATTTTTTTATTTTTTTTTTTACAAACAAATTCAGATACAAAAATATGTATGTATATGTATATGTATGTGAAAGGTAACAATGTACAATTTGCACACAAACTTGTGTGTACACGCTGTTAATAAATGGCAGCCCATGCCCCCCCCCTCCCTCAGAATTCTGTTGAAGCTCTGTCAGATGCTCACAGCTCGCCCTCTCTATATGTTTGGGTAAGTCAGGTCTGTTAAGCATCCTTCTCTGCCACTTGATGCAAGGAAATAGAAAGAAAAGGCAAAACCACTGGAAAAGATTAGCTGTAAGGAACTTGGAGCTGAGGGCAGGTCAACTGATTTTGAGTGTGTGCAGATTTCTCATACAGTATTAGACTAGAGTGTATTTATCATTTATCATAAAGTGTTTGTTGTGATGTGTTTTGCACCACAAAGAACTAAAAGAAACTTTCAAATTAAATTTTTTAATCTGTTTTGATGATAAGGACTCTCTCCAACCTGATCGTGAGATATTCAAACAGGAGCAAATGGACGGATGGATGGAGACTACTGATAGCAGCCCTTTGATACCTGAGACATGATGATACGCGGTTTCTGTCTGTGCTGACAAGAGTCTTGGTCTTGAGACAAAAACGGGAATCAGAACCACTTAGCCAGTGCACACAGTCATCTCACACACTGATATCCACGGAGATTTCATTCAGAGTTAATACTCATTAAGGAAGCATTGATGTGAAAAAATTCTTAATATTTTTTCGCTATTTTTCACAACTATGAAAAGTGTAGTACATGAAACCTGTGTAAAAATATTGCATTGTAACTTTTAACAATAAAATAAGACATCAACTAAGAAATTTTCACATATAACCTCATAGAAAACTGATGCCCATGTTGTTTGAAATTCTCAGGTGCTCTCCCCTCCAGGCTCCGAGAGCAATAAGTTGACGCTCCACCACAGCTGAACTATGTGAGTCTAACAGAGCCGCAATGGTATTCAATAAGAAAAACTCCAGCATTTAGGCTGCAGTTTGTCAGTTTCAGTGAACTCACACCTTAAGAGCCCTGAAAGCTCCATTTTAAAAGTCCTCAAAGAAAATAACTTTACAAGCTTCTTGAATAGAAGGTTGGATGAAATGAGCTGGGCACAAGATTCTTTTAATGAATGTTTAAAGTTTCATAAAAACCACTTGCATGTGGGGGATGTTAAAAATGTCAGGAAAAGGTGCTTATATGCAGAAGAAAAAATGACATTAGCAGGCAGCAGCTTTTTTTAATGAAGCCTGCTTTGCTTTTATTTTCGTGATCAACAGTTTAAAAAAAGGCTCAAGCAAAAGTTCACTTAGATCATTTTTTCATGTAAAGTAACAAAAGCTACATTTATGCTTCTTTGTGAAGAGCGTGTTAAATGTGCTTAAATGTGTAACAGTCTTCCACTTATTTATCTTTGCTAGACCATTATTCGTGCATCTTTCAAGACACAAACAAAACGCTTGACCAGTTATGAAAACTTTACAGCACCTCTAAGGAAACCCTAAGTAGCCTGGTATTTATATAACAGCACTCAAAGCCTCATTCACCCAATCACACACACACACATTCACAGAAGCACTTGTTTTTTTTCTTTATACCTAAGCGCCTTGTCAAATATTTGCGCACATACACACTCACACAGCAACCCCGGAGTTCAGTACATTGCCCAAGGATACTTTAATATGCAGACTAGAATAGCCAGGGATTGAGCCCACGTTACCTCCTCCACAGCCGCCCAAGTAAGGCCATTATATCCAATTTGATAACACTATGTTCAGTGACATTAGTTTGAGAAAATTAACTATCAAGCTTTTTTTTTTTCTTTTTTTTTACTGGCTGGGGATAGTTTGTGGTTGGTTATGTCCATAAAACAACCATACTGCAAGACACCCCCCCCCCCCCCCTCCTCCTCAAAAAAAAAAAAAAAAAAAGATTTCTGCTAGTGCACTGCACACTCAGTGGCCTGATGCTCCTTAGCACTGGAGATTAGGTTTTTATGCAAAAACTGGAGTCCTTTCAGTTTAGTTTTAGTTTAGTTTTTATTAATGTATAAATAGCTGTTCATTTAATGTAAATGTCTGTGTAGATTCTCAGTCATCCAGGTCATAGTAGTCTCTGGAGCTTGAAAAAGGCGACTGGACTTCTTTTTGTTTCTTGAAGACGTTTCACCTCTCATGTGCCCCCTTCACACCTGGGCACATGTTCACGCACATGATCAATAGAGGGTCATAACCACCTCCAGGGGACTACGCCCACAGGGGTTTAAATACCTGGGTCTCTCCACCTTTTGGTTGAGAACTGAAGAAGCCTTTCGGATGAGAGGTGAAACGTCTTCAAGAAACAAAAAGAAGTCCAGTCGCCTTTTTCAAGCTCCAGAGATTTAATGTAAATCCACTAATTAGATTACTTATTGCTGTATGTTAAGTGTTATTCAGTGTTCTTTTGCTGACGTACCCTGCATTACATTTTCTTCATGCCAGTGGAAGTAGGAAATGAAGCCCCTAGTGTCTTTATGTTTTTACACCCACTGTGTCTGCACAAAAGTAACAAGAGATGCACCTACGTAATACTGCTCCTCCATCTGGACTGCACAGTTTGTGTTATCGCAGGTGGTTTTTGTAGCCGTCTGGCTTAACAACTTTTCTGGCAAAAACCTTGAACACCAATATTTATAGTCTGTTTAATGGCATTACATACTGCTTTCCTTTAATGTACAGGTTTGGACAAAGAAAAATATCTATTTTATTCATAATTTGTATTGCACATATGCGTTTGGATTACGCACAGATGATAAAAGAGGTATAAGAATGAAGTCTAACCTAAGCTTTTCTGGCCTTAGTGTAGGCTAGTAGCTACATCTTATTACTGATATTATTAGTCATTATTATTCCTTCAGGTAATTTAGATTCTAATAATCTTTTGTTTCCAAAAACTGTGGTCCGCAGCTTTGTTTGTTGCATATTAAATACTCAAGGGTTTCAGATGAGTTCTTTGCCTGATACAGCTTTCAAATAGCAGCATTTCCCTTCTCAGGAGGCAGGTGTTCTGTGATTTCAAGACTCCGAATGTTCTCATCAGCTTGTTCTGCTTTGCTTGTTGTTCACTGTCATGTAGTTTCTCCTCGGCATACTTCTGGCTGCAGAACAATCCGCATTGCTCTTTGAAAATGTACTTCATAGTTCACCACACAAACTGCAATCAGAAACAATTCCCAAAGTGACCCTGAGAGTCACAGACCTTTCTCTAGCAGAAAGAAAACACTGCTGCAAACTCATAATGCCTTAATAGTGGCACTAAAGCATAATGTTAAAGGATGAAAAGGAAAGAGCACCATCTGCACCGACTGTGGCGGGTGAAGGTGACAATATTATCATTATCTTGATGCCAGATCCTTAGAGGAAACATTCCCTCAGAAAGTTGAGTGGGTGGTGAGACATGATGTCCTAGCTTGGCAGAGGCAGCCTGTGACTTTTTTAAAGATGCAAATGAAAAAGAAAAAAAAAAAGGAAAGTAATTCAGTTCATATAATAAACGTCAAAAACATGAAGGAGTTTTGAAGGTTATTGACATGCAGGTGGCCTACCTACAGCGCACTTGAGCTGAATATTTTGAGAACAAATGTTTAGGGGTATAAGTTATTTTTATGCACATTCCGCTTCCTTGCCAGAGGGAGTAAGTGAATCTAATTTAGCGGCAATAAAACTAAATTAATGGACTACAAGCATCGAAGCACATAAAGAACTAATTCCTTCTGAAAGTAACATTAACACAGAGAATATGTAATTGTGAAAGAGGTCTATAAAAATAGTGATTTGGTCGGCCAAATGCAAATGGGTTCCTCAATCAGCTCTGCCAAGTTCTGTCCAGCCATGACATGCAAATTGGATCGGAGGCAAACTTTTTCCTCAAAATCATCAGATTTGAGGGTAGCCTGGAGGAGAATAGAATATTTTGGATAATGGGGTAGAAAGATTAAATTTTCAGCTTTGAGAAACTGTAGTTGTATTTGTTCTGCCTCATAGACATTGCATCAGTGCGGAAGTTTTTGCTTGTATGGACCCACAGAGGACTGTCAATCACCTCATCTATGGATTTTTTTTTTTTTAACCTCTTTTAGCTCATTGATTTGTATTGTTGTGTTTTGTCACACACACTTTCATATCAACAATCTAGTACTAAATAAATCCAGTACAAAATTAGCATAGGATAAAGTTAATAAAAACTATCACCTAAAGGGATCTAACAGTCATTGTGTTTGGTTTACTCCCAGCATTATCATTAGCTTTGTTTCAGGCTACTGCCTTCTGATTCAAAAAAAAAAAAATCCATCCTATGTAACCCGAATGAATCAAAATAAATGCTGCTCAGTGTTTATTCCACGTGTAAAATTCCAACATGTTATATAACTTGACAAGCTCACATGATGCACTGATTTTTCTCTGTTGTCCAAAAGAACATTAATACTGGAAAAGCCTCACTGAAGAAAATATGCTCTCCAAGTTTAAATTACGCTTCAGCAGTTGGGCTTGTTAATGCAAATACTTGTGCATTGCACATTACTTGTAGTGTTTGAGTGTCAACACAAGGCTGATAGCAAAGTTGAGACCCAGCCCAAAGAGCACTTCACAGAGAAAATGTTGTAGCCAAAGCAATTCTACCATAGAAACAGATATAGATAGAAATGGAGTCCACAATGCTACAAGCCTGACTGCTCATCTGTACTTTTGTTATCTGAAAATCAAGCTTGGGATGCTTGGTTCAGGTCACTGTGAGTTTTCTAGTGAAAAAGTCTGCACTGTAGCACTGGAATGTCCCACATTACTGCATTACAAAAAAATCTAATATGATTACAGTAACACATTGGAATGAATTCCACCCTCCAGTGTCTAGTTATAACTCTTAGTAGACTTCTTTGCTTCATCAACTTTTGCATGTCAGCTAGAGAATATCTAGAAAGCACGCAACACTGAGCAGCCTGAGCGTAATTAACTCGTTTTCCTATCACTGTGGATGCAGTAATTTTGATGCCTCAGGTTAAATTTTAAGAAATATACAAGCCAATCAAATCAAGCTGATGTGTTAACTCCACCCAGAGTCTAATGATGGTATTACTATTACATATCTGATTATCTACCGCCTGTTTTTCCCCATTTGATTACTTGTTGGGAAAGATATTGGTTTAATCAATCAAGCGTCACATCAAGCGAGCAAGAGGTGATTGAGTTGGACTCCAGACCACAGAAAGCTTTCTAGATGTGTTCTAGATGCTAGGGAACGCTGTGGGATCAGGCTTAGTCAGGAAATGTGGTATTTGTTTGAATGTAGGCCACAGTCTGCCCAAAGTTTTGAAGAATCATTTAGTCAGAATGAATTAATTCTGTTCTTACTACACTCCAAGTGGCTGGTGTATTGAAAGTGATTTTTGCTGGAATGAAGGAATATATAATTGAATTTAAAACTCATGCATCCAGAATTGATATATTTCTGAGTTGCCCTAAGTGGACCAAAATGATTTTTTTTTCAAATGTTTTCGCTTTTGTTATTTAGTTATTCAGAAACATTATTTCTAGGACACAGTATTTATTCAAATTAGGGCAAAAACTTTATTTTTACAAAACTATTTTGTCCTTGATAATAAAGCACTGTGGCTTTCTCTTCTTCAGCCCGCTTTTCCAGTGTCATGACTGTGTGGGGTATAAGTGTGGTTCTCCATAGACTCCATGTCAGCTGAAACACACCCACTATTGAGGGATTAAATCAGATCTCTGAAGAATTTGATGATATCCCACCTGAAATGTATTCAGTTATTAAATTGCCATTTCACTCTGTCTTTAAATATTCAACTGTAGAAAAACAATGCAAACCTTTTGTGTTATTATAGCAGCTTTGGATTAAAGAAAGCTGAAAACACACATGTCTAGCGCAACATTTATCAAACTTTAATAAGAGGTTTAGAACCTCTGATGTGAAAACTGAGCTATTTCTGCTCTGGGCTTTCAAAGCTCTGTCAGTGCCAGCAAAATGCTCCACACAGCCCTTATAGTTCTTATTAGGACTCAAAGCCTATTTCTCTGATCTCCTTTCATTCTTTAAAGGAGAGGAAAAAGGGAAACGTGAAGCTTAAAAGAGATGCTACAGTCACGAAAATATGCTAACCTCATTTCTTTAGAAAATAAAACATGTCTCTTTTTGTTCCTGCTCTCTTATCCACAACTCTTTGAATATCACAGCTTGCCCTCTTGCCCAACCTACTAATGCATGTCAGGAAAAAAATTATTTTGTGTCCATTTCTATTCAAATTGCTTATGATAGCAGGAGCACCATGGTTTCCTCTGGGGCTGAGAAATGTTCATTTGAAAAATCGCCCGGACGTGCATGGAGGTTGCCAACCTCAATTTTTGATGCAGTAGCTCATTTTGTGTGTCTTCCTCAGGAGTCACAGCCCAGCCCCACCGGAGGCCTAGCCACACTAGCCAGCCAATTATCAGGGCCTTTTCCTGCACCTGCCCACTGCAAGCTTGGGTGGGGATCTGCAGCTCCACTCCAGGCCGAGAAGCAATCAAAGCTGATGCCCCGCCTAACCGCTTAACTCTGAGAAGCTCAAAATGCTCAAAGAAAAACACAATTTCAATTACTCCACTGTCTCGGATGAAAGATTAGAAGGAAATGACAATGAGCTGGAAGTTAGATTTTCTTACACTGCAAAAATTCAACTCAATTAAGACAGTTATCCAAAATAAAAAGCAAGAGCTAATCAATAATGAGATTGAGAAATTTTATCGCTTTGAGAACCATGCTCATTTTTAATTTGATAGCACCCACATGGCATGTTTTTGTTTTGTTTCATTTGTCTTTGTTTCTTCGCTTATTCTTTGAACAACTCGCTGGAAGTGGTTGGGAACTGAGGAGACCGAGCAGTGTCGTTTTGAAGTTGAATTGCATGCTTGCTTCTTTGATTTCTCAGACCACAGGACCGTTATCCACTTTGCCTCAGACCATCTTAAATGAGCTCAGTCCCTAAGAAGTCAGCACTGTTTTCTGCATCAACCTAACCAAGTAGTTTTGGTGCCTAAACCTAACTAATCACACAGTGAAAGTGAAACTAAAAAGGGCGTGAAAACAAAACTAATCAGCAAGCAGGAAAAAAAAATGAAATGATCAAACCCACGAAGCAGTCAGCCCCTTAGCTGAGAAACTGACTTAAGACAGACCCACTCCTCTAGCTTTCTAATGAGGAATCAATTTCTTGAAAACCCACTGTTAGCTCTCGGCTTCTATTGCTGCTACTGATGTGGCTAGGCAACAACACGACAGGAAGCCTTATTCATGCTGTTGTGATGCCTGCCACTTCTGCCTGCTGCTTGTTTGAGGTTTTATGCCTTGCATCTTGTACACATGCATTCCTTCAAATTCTTTGAATTTTCTGATGAAATTGTTTGGTGTATTATCACACTGAGAATAGTTAAAATACAAATTGTTAAATTGACTCAATACTTTGCCACACACTTTTATTTTTTGTTTATTTAGTTGCCATTGTACATTTTCCAAATATGGCATGAACTCAAAGAATCCCATAATGTCTCATAAAAAGTAGCTAATGGTCAACTTAAAGAGGTGAAACACCTTCACTAACCAAAGAGAATTTCAGTTATCTTCTTTTCAAGCATTCAAGACTCTCATGCCCTGGATGACTGAAACCCTACTCAGATATCAATAGATTTGAGAGTATGAAAAGGCATGAAGGAAGCTAAGGAACTATAGGAACCGCCTCCATTTTAACCAAAGGTACAGTCTGGACTGGTTCCCAAGACTTTGCACCTTAGGTCCACATTCAAGGGACATAGAGCTGAACAGATTGTATGGAAAGCACAAAACCAGCTCCCGAGTGGATGGCTAAGACAGATCTGTTTCACTATAGGTGCACTCCAGGACTGAAAAACTTATCAGATAGGAACCTAACCAAACCAGAAAGGGAGGTTCCAGCTAAAGGGTTCAGTTTTGCCATATCTTCACAACATGCCCATTGTGGACCTCATCACAGCCACAGAAACAATGATAGGGAGTAATAAACAAAAGTAGTCTAAAGTAGAACAAATCAGTATGAAGCTATCAGCGGCCCTGCCAAGTGCAAAAATACTCCCTTCTGATCTCACCAGTCACGAAAAGAAGGCCATCACATCCCTGATTAATGCCCAAAGCATCACCATACTACCAGGCAACTCAACTGATTATCACTCCAAAATTACCACACTGACAGTAACACTTATGAACTCTTGAGATGAGACTCCAGAACCAGTTACAAAAGAAAGTCATTAACTGCCTACTACAACTTTAAAGGGGAAAAAAAAAAAACACTGACTGCCCTGCACACTACCACCTATATTCTGGGATGCTACACCATACATATATGGGCTTCCAAAGATCCACAGAGGTGTCCCACTCATACCCATTGTTTGCAGACTAAACTCAGCTAAATAGAAAATTGCTAAACACCTTGTCATTATCTTTACTCTGCTTGTGAGGAACACTCCTCATTACATCAAAAACTCCTCTGACATCACCAACAAGGTCTGTAAACTTGTGTCTAAAACTTGAATACTTACAACAGAGGCAATGGAGGCTGTCAGAAAATGAGAGGAAGAATCTCCTGACGCAGCAGAACCAGCTTCATCCCTGATCAGATTTCCAGGCTCTGCCTTCCCACCATATATTTCAAATGTAATGGGGATATACAGACAAAAGCATGGATGTGTCATTGGTTCACCAGTGGCCCCCACTGTTGTTGACCTTTAAATGGGAAGTAAAGCTCTAGGCTCTTTTAGAGGGACAGCACTGAGTCACTAGCTCAGGTTCATAGATAACACCTGGGTCAAAACCAACCCAAAAAGTAGAGGCTTTCAGCAAAAACATCAACTAAGTGGATAGAAATAAGGGAGGATACCAGGGAAAATAGGTTACTCATTGAGGTGGACAGAAGTCTCAACACTGAAATTTTGCCAGACACCGACACACAGACCTGTACCTACTCTTGGACTCCCACCACCCACTGGAACACAAGCATGTCATAGCATAGCACACAGGAGAGCCCCCTGCAACAGGACAAGAGTTCTCTATACTCCTGCAGGTAAAGGAGAAAGGACACTCTTGCTGAGAAGACTGATGGTTTGAGAGAGGAGTAGAGAAGGCCATCCATGTCCACTGTGGACAAGAGGTGGTGGGTTATAACACTAGCTGTTACCTACAATGAACTCTTAAAATCCCTTTCCAGGTGTTTCAGCTCCCACTCACTCCTTGCCTCAAGTGACCTCAATAGCTCATGTGATGGTGAAGTGGGGCAATGACTTACAGAGATTTCACACTTTGGCCCCAATGTTGGTAATGAACCATGCGTTTGAACCACACCTTGGCTCATGTGGCTACTCACATGATTAATAGTGGGTCAACCCTCAGGACCACCTCTAAGGGGACAGCCACCACTAAAGGTTAAACACCTGGAACTCTCTGTTGGTTAGATGAGATGCAAAACACCTTTATAAACCACAACGATGCCCATTTACATTCTTCTCAAGCACTCAAGACTACCATGAGCTGGATGACTCAGAACCTACATAGACATACAGTGCTTAATAAATGTATTAAACCACCACCCAACGTAAGGTGTATGCCTCAGCCGCCCTAAATTAACAGCATTGGTAATTACCAAAATAATTTTTTTTATGTTTCTGTAATGATTAATCCACCAGTATGCACAAGCGCTTTAATTAAAATACTTTTAATGCTAAAATATAATTATTGTTATTATCCATGAATTTTCAGATTTACTTTTTTACAAAAAAGCAAAGTAATCTTTTTTTGATTAAGACGCCTAACAGAAAAATGTGTTTCAGTGGTTGAATGTTATGTTTGAATAATTTCTGAATTCTCAGAGAAGCCCAGTGTGCCATCTCAAATTTGGGTATCAAAAAAAAGTTAATTCAGTTTATTTTCAACAATTTAACAATATCATTTTTTCAGTTTAAAACAAGTTTTTGAAAGATTTGTAAATATTTGCATTTTCTTGTTTTAATGACAGGTGGTCTTATAAATTAATTAAGCACTGACTGATTAACTTACACACATTAAGAGAGAAAAAAAAAAGCATATTCCAACAATGCGTCCAATTTTCAGACAGACAGTTTCTGTCTGCACAAAATCAAATATACAGAAATATCCAGAGGAAGAGCATCAAAGACACGTCAGCAAATCTGAAAAAAAAAAAAAATCCACTTCAGGGATGTGTTATTCCTGCTAATCACAATAATCCAGCTCAGTGATCACAACAAGTTAACTGATCAACATTGTCCTGGATGTAAATTAATGTTAATCTTTTTTGCTCCAGCCACATGAGGCACAGGAGACTGAGTACTGAGGAGATAAGAGAACAAGTTGTCAGTGTGAGGAACAGCTGCGAGATAAACTGATTGGAGTCTAGATAGTGTGTCAAAAATGGTCTGCATAAGTAGCTCACGTCATTTACAATCAGTTCAACTTCATGAACAGAGACCCAAAAGTCCCCCCCCCCACACACACACACACAGACACACACACACCACCCCTACAAAAGCCTTGTGGACCTGAGGCGTTGAACATGGCATCCAGTCCTGACAGCCACATTAGAGACCAGAGGTCTTGCTAGCTAAAGCATGAATAATATAATTATCATTATCTTTGGCAAGCAAATTAAAATTTTGCTCATTTCAGATTTAACTTCCACAAATCCCACTGACTTTGTATTTTAATAATATCTGTTATCCTGTAAATATCTGTAATCCTGACTTCACAAAAACAGATTCTGAGACTGGCAGTCATTTCCGGTACAATAATGATGATCAGACACTGAGCCTAATGAATATGGATAAAACACACACACACTTAAAAAAATGGCTATTTTTTATAATTATCAACAAATCCCATGAAAAGACAATGAACAATAATGAATTTATCTTTTTAGCTGTGTCCAAAGTCTAATTTAGCTTATTTCTCTGCTTCACTGTTATCTAAAAATCATTAAGAAAACATCACGGCGGCACATTGCTGCAAACATTGACACATTTTTTCTTTACAATCAAAATGCGGACGATGGTGTTTTGAAAAACACTCCACAAATTAATACTGTCTCAGAGAGTAGTTCTTGTAAGATGAGGATCATGTATGGACACACAAAACAAGACATTTTATTGTTAGGCAGTTAAAAAAATAAAATCTGCCATGTTGCACTTTTGGTATTTATCCACTGCCCACAGAGGATCAGAGAAGATAAAATACACCCTATTTCCCATCGTTATCTCCTATAGCAGTGCCTCAACAGCCCCTAGAGCGAATACTTTTCTTCACATTTATATCCTGTGCTTATTAAAGTATTACATTAACAATATGGGGAGTCAGAATCGTAGTCATACTAAGAATCATAGTTAATGTTAAACTTTATTGCCCAGCTGGGTATCGAATTATTACCTCAAACTATTTTATTTCTTTTTTTGTTTTTTAATTGCTAGTTTCATCACTTTTGATGGTGTTTCACACACTGGATACAAACCACACATTATAAATATGTGTAAATATCTCAACTTAAATTGCGTACTTACATCTTTACATAGTGCACACAAGCATGCATTCTTACAAATAGTCTTGTCTACTATATTAATATTGGGGAAACAAAGAAATTCCTTTTTATGTGTATTCTCAAGCACTCACTCCCTATAATGCTAAACATAATTAAGATCGAAAAGTATGGAGTAGGATTCAAACTGGTTTTGTTTGACAAATATTTCAATTCCTCCCCACCCTAGTGCTCCCATGCTATATGTTTCTGCTCTATCGCAGAGGTTTTTGTAACCTTATACTGTGTATGTGTGTATGTATACAAAGTATAAGATGATTTTTTTTCCTCACTCATCCCTATATGTTTTCACTATTGTTTCTGTCTTTTTAATGGCAGCGCCTCCAGAAGGGGGGCAGCATGGCCTCAGTTCACCTATCTCCCCATGTTTGTTCTGTTTGTCTTCTTGGATGGATGTTCTGTTAACTGTAATTTCCCCATTGTGGGATCAATAAAGTATCATTATCATCACCATCATCATTATCATCATCATCATCATCATCATCATCATCATCATCATCATCATCATCATCATCATATTTATTAGCACAGGGCTAATACCTCAATGAAGCAAAATGTAAGGCTTTAACTGTATCTGACTCATTCATTATACTGTGCAATAACTAGTACTGTGCCTGTGTATTTCAAAGCTCTTTCAGTATGTCTATAATCTGATTCTGAATTCTTCTCAGGACTCAAAAGTGATTGCTCAAAAGTATGCTGAAAATGATTAAACATACTGTAATTCCAGCCGTCTGTAGAACAGGGTCCAAAATGGTGAGTATGACTGAATTCCCACTGAAGATGGGTAGGTAAGAAGCAGTCCAAAGCTATGTGTGACCATGGCTGGCTGGGAATGGGTAAAGTTCTTAACAGGACAGTGGGAGCAGAGAGTGAGGCTTTGTTTTGGGCACAGACTGAAAGTGCTAATACATAAGAATGCAGATGAAAGGTGAATTTGGGGAAAATTTCTTGGATCTGACTCATCCAGCTGGGCATGATGAACTGCAGATTCAGTCTCCCAAGTAAGGCTGCCAACAATACAGGTAGGTGGAAGTATGCATCTGGGTTGCTGGTGGCATCTATGGAAGAGAGTTGTTGGGAAAAAGCAGGTTTTGCATTTTCGGATTTCTGGCCAGTAAGTAATTGTAAGCCTGAATCTTCAGAAGAATAAGACCCATTGAGCTTAATGTAAGTTGAACTGCTTGGCTGACTGAAGGATTTGGCAAGGATTTTGTGGTTTGTCCAAACTATGAATGGATGCTTCACTCTGTCTAGCCAGTGCCTCCATTCTTCCATAACCACCTTTACTGCTAGAAGTGCTCTCTCTCCAATATCCTACAGTAGCTGTGTTATGTGCGGGAAAGTTGGTGAGCAAAAAAGACACAAGGATGCTTTAGTATGATAAGAAAAAGAGATGGCAGGTCAGCACCCAGAGGACAGGGCATTTTATTTACTCCAGTGATACTGGAGGTTTTACATGAAAAACTTGTAAAACATTGTTATGCGGTTGTTTGACAGTTTTGTTTTTTTTTTTTGTTTTGTTTTTTTAGAGATTTTGACCCTTTGGAACTTTTATTTTAAAGGTTATTTAACTTGTTGTATATAATGTAATATTACCATGGGGGTTATGCATTTATAAATGTATCAGTTCATAATGTTTTTTGGTCAATTCATGTCAGTGTATTTTTACACTTTGGTTTCTATACTTTTTGACTTGTATGTAAAAAGCAAATGTTGCCTTTGCAAAGCATGTCATGTTTTAAAATATATTGTTTTTTTATTTGCTTGAAATTAGAAAAATTGATAACACTTATTGAGAGTTTGGTAAATTAAGTTGCAAGTTGACATTTTGACATTCTGGCTGGCAACCCTGCTGCCAGTAGTTTACTGTAAATTCTACAGTCACTTTTTTAACAGTGCGTGATTAATTGTTTTGTGAGGCAGCATTTTATAAAATAAAAAAATTTAAAACGAAAAAGAGCCAAATAATGTCAAATTATTATGGTTATCTGATCAAACAGCTGGGATAGGCTCCAGCCCCCCCACAACCCTGAAAAGGATAAAAAAGATGGATGGATGGATGGATGAAAAAAACAGTTTTGCATTTGCTGAAAAAATAAGGTGCATAAGCTCAATTTTTAATTAGAACATCTTACATGTGTTTTATTGCTTCATTAATAGGCTATCTATTTTAATGTCTCATATTTATTTTGTCAATATGCCAAGTATATAATTTGCAATAATGTAGAGAATTTTTAAATGGAGCTGAAGTACCAAATAGGTATTTACATTCAGGCTTTGATGTGAAAATCGAGTGTAATGTGGTACAACATACTGTAAGAGAAAGATGAAATATAATATATACTGTAGCCAAATGAAGCCTATAAACCTGTTTATAAATGCAGGGCAGGTCTTTCACTTTAATAGGAGAAGATCCAGTGAAGAAGGTTCAGCTGTTCCAGCAGATGGCAAGCCTCCCAACTTGATTTCAAGGAACCTAGATATACATGTTGCCCCAGGGTAGGATTGTGCCAGTTACCTGGATTGGTACCAGCTCAGTCCTCAAACTCACATATTTAAAGACTGCTCTGACTTACACTCTGACAAACCTCCATGTGATCTAAATCCAGCCTGACTTACCAGCCTCCAATAACCACCACCACCAGCAGTTGTAGACATTAATCAAACTAAGTTGCAGTTACTGGGTTCACTGGTATTATATTTATGGTTGCTGCACCGACGCTGAGCTCTCTCATGCGTTGATAATACCTGAATGGAGCTCAGTCATTTCCTGCTGAATCATAGATAATTTGCACTTCATTTCCTGTAAACAACACAATTCATCAACATCAAAGTTTCACACAAGTTTATGTTTTTTTTACTGAAAAATGAAAAAATGTCAGAGCATTCATCTCTGCACATAAGTAAATGCATAAGGGAGGAGACCTTTTGTGACTGTGAACAGAAAATAATTTTTTTCGTAAGTACAAAACCAATAGCTTTCAATGGAAGGAGACGATTAGATACTGCTGGCACAATGGTCGTGTAAACCTGTGCTGTAAAGTTTTCAACTTGAGCAAAAATGTCGTGTTCCCTCAAGTTGTGTAAATGCAGATGCTTAGATGTACCAATATGTGCCAATTAGTCAGAGTACTCTCCTTTTTTCTCATATATTTATATGTGTGTGTGTGTGTGTGATTGGTATTGTAATATCAATATTGCCATTAATTCTGAAATTTCCATCTATTAGAATATATGCAATAAATGGCTTACTGCATAGCAATTTCTTTTTTAATCTATTCAAATTCTTTAACTGATTCTATAAAAAGGATATTTATTCTTCTCAGAACTCTGCTACAGTTAGGTGGAGGAAACTTCCATTTAAAGTACCATTCTTCTCAGTCAAAATTGGATTTGAAAGATCTGTAAAAGGCGACAAAGTGACAAGTGAAATTTAACTCAGCACAGTTACATTTCTTTCATATAGCAGACTGTTTGAATCAAAGCCATTTGGATTTTGTGTTTGTCAGACAATGAGCGGCATGAAATGTTGGATAGGCGTAGTGAGCTGCAATATACTGTGATGCTGTAAAACTGAAAACAATATTCAGTCAATACCTGCATATTAATGGTTTGGTAAGTTTTCATATTGATATGATCTCCTCCTGTGATGGATGGATGTGTAATAAGAACTAGTCTGTGGAACTGATGACACTTTGGAATTCAGAGATAATTACTCATGCAGTCATTCAATATATTCACACAGACGTGTAATTGAACTGGACGCCTGGATTCTGTTGGACTCCTTAAAGCAGATTTAGACGATTGGAGGGAAAAAAAAGTGCATAAATTGTTGTAGTGAAATCTACATGTTTTTTATTATACCTAAAATTCAGCATCTGTGTCAGGGCGCGGGCTGGCTGGGGTAGTTTGTCTATTTCTAGTTCTTTCAGGTGAACTGGTGGGCAGGCCATGCTTCATCCCCACCTTTGGGCGGAGCCATGCTCCCTGGGCTGCCCTTACACACCTGTGATTCATCTGCTCGTTTGATGGCTGTGTACTTAGGCTTGGCTGTGACTGTGGTTCTCTGCTGGTCCCAACCTTTGTGGTGCTAAATTAGCTTGCTTTGTTGCTCATTGTTCTTTGTGTCGACCTGCTAGTAATTCCTGCCTCTTGTTCTGCCCCCAGTCCCACATTCAACAATTCTGTCACCTGCCTGTTCATCACTAACTACTCACCTGGAGAACTATCCTGTCTCGCTCTGTGGAACTCTAAGATCTCAACCAAATCCTGTGTAAACTTTCAGTCTGCAGCTTCCCTCTCACAGCCAGCCTCTCATGGATACTCAGCTGCCTGCCCACTGTCCACCGTACCGCTCTGGTAACCTCAGACCCCAGCCAGCTCACCGAATAACCTCTTCCAGCTTCATTCTTCAGTGTGTCCACAGTGTATATGGAGCCATAGCACATGACCATCTTATTAAAAAATTTAAAGACCCAGTGGTGTCAGTGAGCAGTAAAATATACACCTATGCATGATACATGATTATCAAATATATATTGTACATACATTTCATTGACCACTTGATCTCCAGCAAATATCACCATGAACTGTAATAGTTCAGGATTTTCAAAGGCCTCATTTATGTACACAGAAAGAAATCCTGTGTTTCTAGGTACTGAGTAAACATGGAAATATATTTTTTTTAGTATTTTCTTGAATCAAAAGGGAATATCTGGAACATGAAGAAGGACAAATTGTTGTGGTAAACAATATGGGCCACACCAGATAGTATCAGTAAATATTTTAAAGCAGGTTTGTCCACCAAATGATGATGCATCATGTGCAGAGTTACAAAAGCATGGAGACTTCTTGCAGTGGGGTTAAGATGTTCTTGGACGACATCATCATGGAAAACATGTTAATATTCCAGATAAAAAAATATGTCTAAAAGTAAAACCAAACACACACTGTGTGCCGCGAGTGTAAACTGGTGTAAATGTGCCCACAGACAAACAAGCAAACGCAAAGTGGTCAAAACTTATTTGCATCCTTGCAGTATTTTCTGCTCTACGTGTTTTCAGGATCACATTTTGCCATGAGGACACATAGATATACACAAGAGATTCAAGATAAAAACAATGCAACCATCTTAATACATAAATATTTATGAATTTTATAACAGGCTTGAACTAAGGCCAGACTCAGATACAGGAATCAGACAGAACTCAGGATTAAAGTCTGAAATACTTGTTTTAATGCAGGTGTCATAGACAAAAAGACTATATATATAGTCAAAAAAACAAACAAACAAAAGCTGTGGTCGAAAAAAAAAAAAAAAAAATACCAGGAGTCATAAACAAGAAACAAGGAAAAAGCTGGAGTTCTCAACTAGCTGTATAAAGACGATCTAAGGGGAGTACATACTGTGCTGGAAGGTTAATTAGGTATAACACAAAACCTACAGAAACTTAGAGTGGAAGTAGAGCTTAACAGCAATACAACACAATGTGTGATGTGAAAATAAAACAGCCGAGTTCTGAGAAGCAGAATCTTCTATCAGAAGGCATAACATGTTCAAGAAAAGCAGATAATAGAACTCAACTCTCAGAGTATTTCCATTCAGCTAAAGTTGGCCCTAAGTTTCAACAGTTAGTGATCAGGAAAGAGTTTTTGGAATCTTAGGAACATTAAATGTAAAAGTTAAAGAATTTACTGAGTCTTAGTTTAAAAAGAGGCACAGAACACAATTAGTTCTTAACAAATAAAGCCCCAATTTCCATTAAAGGTTTTACATACATTGGAATAGGCTTGAGGCATGTTTACAGTTTCTCACATAGACCTCATTAATTACAATATTAGACATTAGAAATAATATTCTTCTGCACTGGGTTCATTCTAGGGACACAGCACTGCACTGTATTTGTGTCCTCGATAGCCGCAGGACTTTTTTCAAAAGAAATGAACATATAGAATAAATAAAAATAATCTTAAATAATAATACATAAGAAAATATGTTACCAGAAGTACTGTAGTGGTGAAATAACTCTAAATCTATTGTATGTGTGGAGCTGAATTCCTGAATTTTGATTTACAGCATAAACAATATTATTATACCACAACATGCTGGAAAATGCTATTTTCTAAAATCTTTTTTTCTCTCTAACTAATCCAAGAACTGCTGGTGTACCCACAGCTGAATGTTATGAACATTGTTAAAATTGTGCATTTTGTTAGACTACACATGGGTTGTATACATTCTTATGATTATGTTTCTGGCACTGGAAGAAAATGCTGTCACCATCTCCAAACAATATGAATGCATGCTGTTTATCATCCAAGCCCGAGCCATTTCTCCAGGGTATTTTCCCATTTATGACAGGGTTTTTTTTCCCTCTCTCTCTCTGTCTTTCTCTCTCTCCTGCACTTTCTATTTCTTTAATATATGTCCTGACTTGCGGGCACTTCCTCATTATTCCTATCTTGATATCTGCCACTGTTAATGAGTGGAGGGACTCAAGTTGCAGAGTTTGAGTATTTGGATTAATGTGGGTGCTGTAGAGGGGGAAGTCTGGGAATAGTGCGTGCTCTCACAGTTCATTACTGTGGATATATGACATTTTAAGGCTGTGAGACGCCAGGCTAATGATGCTCCCCGGTAAACACTTGAGACTGCCAGCCACTGCACCTGAGAATGTTCCTCTAATAGCAAGGATGTCAACACAGTGACAGGTCCACTTCCTCTGCACTCACTGTACCAGTGTTTCTTCTTCTTCTATTTTTTTTTTTTTTTGTAAAGCAAGTCTTCTTCTGTTAATTGGTAATGGACATCTATTTAAGAGTAAATAGAGTGGACACAATAGCAAGAACACCTGAGCAATGCAACAAGTCTAATGCAATTTTTGAGAAGTGTTTTTATTCAGTGTGTGAACACTTTTATAGACCCCCCGAGCTCCGCTATGCAGCCTAACAGTGCCCACCAGAATACAGCTACAAAATTCTCTTTGTCTCCAATGACTTTATTGAGTCAGTTACTGTAAAGATGCCATCATTAGGTCACCAGTGCATGCGTGAACTGGGGACCAAAACAGGACATCATGGCACAATATGACACTTCATTCTTTTCATCTGCTGACAGGTATGCGCTGGACCCTTGTGTTTAAAGAGTTTTTCAGGCATCAATGCTTCCAGGACTACAGCACATGAAGAGCAGAATCCTTTTCTGGCTGAGCTTGCGGATCTCCACGTTGCACACAAAATATTCTGACATGGATCTTCATGTTATTTCTAATTTTTATCGCACTTTTTAAACTAAAAGTGTGATATAAAGTTGTGATATAAAAACTCTTACTTACCAATGATGAGTGTATTGTACCAAATCCCAATTGTGACCATTAAAAAAAAGTTGATGGATTACAAGATCATTTCATCAGTTATGCCTCGCTAGTACTGGGTTGGACCTTTTTACCTTCATAACTGCCTTAATTCCGAATTCAACAAGGTGCTGGAAACATTCCTGAGATTTTGGTCCATATTGACATGACAGCATCACACAGTTGCTGCAGATTCAGTGACTGCACATCCATGATGGGGCTCTCCTCTTCCTCCATATCCCAAATGTGCTCTACTGGATCTGGTGGCTGTGGAGGCCATTTGAGTACAGTGAACTCACTGCAGTGTTCAAGAAACCAGTGTGAGATGATTTGAGCTTTGTGACATGCTGGAAGCAACCATTAGAAGATGGGTACACTGTAGTCATAAGGGGATGAACATGGACAGCAGCAATATGTGGGTAGGCTGTGGCATTTAAGTGATGCTCAGTTGGTACCAAGGGGTCCAAAATGTGTGAAGAAAAAATACAAGGCAGGATGGATCCATGCTTTGACTCTATTCACACCAAATTCTGACCCTACCATCTGAATGCCACAGAAGAAACTGAGACTCAGCAGGCCAGGCACCATATTCCAGCAAAGCATAGTCCAATTTTGATGAGCCTGTGCAAATTGTACTTTTCTGTTCTTGGTTGACACCCAGTATGGTCTTCTACTACTGTAGCTCATCTGCTTTAAGGTTTGATGTGTGTTCAGAGATGCTTTTCTACATATCTTGGTTGTGATAAGTGTTGATTTGAGTTACTGTTGCCTTCCTATCAGCTCAAAGCAGTCTCATCATTCTCTGACTTATAACATCAGCAATTTTTTTTTGGGGGGGGGGGGGGGGGGGCATTCACTGTAAATCCTAGAGATGGTTGTGTTGAAAAATCCCAATAGATCAGCAGTTTCTAAAACACTCAGCCCACCCTCTCTGCCACCAACAACCACGCCATGTTCAAAGTCACTTAAATCACCTTTCTGCCCAATTGAACTTTAACAATGCATTGGGTTGCTGCCACATGATTGGCTAATTAGATATTTGGGTTAATGAGCAGCTGAACAGGTATTCCTTTAATGAAGTGACTGGTAAGCATGTATGGATAAAATAAGTTAGAAAAAACAGTTCTCTGCCTTCCCTTTCAGTTTTTTTTTAATCTATTTTATCTACAGTTTTGTCCTTCCCTCATCTCCACTGCTTCCTGCACACTTTAAAATAATAGTTCTTATATCTATATCTTTTAAAATTACATATACAGTCTTCGTTTGCCCTTCAGGTCCTCTATCAGATGCCTGAAAGCTTGAGGGTCCTGCACAGTATCTTAGCTGTTTCTAGGACTGCGCTCTTCTGGACAGAGATCCCTGATGTCATTCCTGGACTCTCCTGGAGCCACTCCCCCAGTTTGGGGGTCTCCGCCCTGAGTGTTCCAGTCACCACCAGGATAACTTGATGTCATTCATGTAGAGGGCGTGGCTGATGTTTGCTCCATATCGTAGTCAGTATTCATAGCCAGTCTTGTTAATGATCTGACTGTGGGGTTCAGGCCTATGCAGAACAGTGGGGACAGAGCATCTCTATGGTAAATACCACAATTGTTGGTGACTTATGCAACTGGCTTGAAGTTGGCTTCTAGTATTGTTTTCCACATCCTCACTGAATTCCTGATGAAGGCTCTTGGATCCTGGAATTCCTAGAACTGTATAAGATCAACAGGACCCTATGTGGAAGGAATTGAATCAAAGGCTTTCTTGTAGTCAATCCAGGCAGTGCACAGGTCAGTCAGTCTGCTATCTGCTATCTACTGGTAGATAGAGCAAGCACTCAAAACTCAAGTAGCTGGTGTTTTGCTCCTCTGATGGCTCTGCCAATTCCTTTCTGGGCCCTGCTCATGTATTGATTCAATATGCCTGTTTATCATAGCCACTATGATGTCTGACAGGTGCTTCCATGTTGTGCTGGGGCAGGTTATTGGCCAGTGGTTGGATGGGACCAGTCCCTTCCATGGACTGTCTTCCCTTTGGTTAGGCTTTCCAGGTGCGTCTCATCCATTAGTTGCTGGTTAATTTGTGCTGTCAGGCATTAATGGAGTGCAGTCAGCTTCTTTAGCCAGTAGGTGTGAATCATGTCAGGGCCTAGTGATGTCCAAATCTTTATATTTGAGACTATTTCTTAGATGTCTGCCACTGTGATTGTTATTGGATCCTGTTCCAGGGAGTTCCCCTGCCACTAAGAGTACACCTTGGATGGTTCAGTGGAGAACATCAGATTTATGCTCCTGGCTTCTATCTCTCTGGTATATCGCGTTAAGTGGTTCACCAAGACTCAGTCTGTGCTTGGCAGATTCTAAGGCCTCAGGTATGGACAGCATGTTGTACTTATTAGGTGCCCCTTTTCTTTAGTTCTGATAGCTGGCTAACTTCCCTCTGTGCTGACTTTATCTTGTCCATGGAAGGTACTGCTCCTTGTGGCTGTTGTTCATCATATAGCCAAGCATCTCAAGGATCACTGTTGCTGTGGCATAGATCAGCGGGTCGTTTCAGTGATAGTCACAGTAGGGATTGTTTGTAATGCTGCATTGACATCTTCTAAGCAGACTTTCAGAGGGCACTTCATGTAGTCTTGGTAGTCGGACACGGAGGGTCAAAGTTTCCATGAAATTCTCTTTCAGGACAGCTGCTCTTGCATTCAATGTACCAGTAGTTCTTGGGGATTGGTATCCAGTCTCAGAGTGTGGAAATGATGATATCTCCCCCGTGACCAGACATCCTGGCTGTCCCTTGCTATAGCATTTGTATAGTACCTCATTAATCTCTAGTTCATTTCTGTGGATGGTGGAACACTGAGCTACTTTGTTTTGATGTTTGTCTAGATGTTGGATTTTGAAGAATCCATAGGTCCCACATCCTCTTCATGTAACTCCTTTCATGGGGTTACATGTGTAGTAGCATTCCAGCAGTTCCCTATTCTCATCTCTTGGCTGGTTCTGGCGTGTTCCAGTGACCCACTTCTCATCAATATGTCCTGATTCCTCAACACCTGACACAGACATTGTTAATCCAGACAACATGAGCCGGCATGGCTTCAATTATATATCTCTCACTCATATTCCCGAGGCAGGCTTGGGTAGCATGGGGGACCTAGTCTGAGGACTCTTATTGTGTGCATGCTCAGGTCAGGGTCTGAACCGCTGATCTACTATTCCAAAATAATTTCTGCTTTCCTTCTATGAACTAGTTTTCTTTCTACTTGTTTTTTTGTCTTAGTTTTACAATTCATTATTCTTATTCTTAATCTCAGAAAAGGCCTTTGTCTTTGGCCTTACAAAGTAGATCACCTTGGTTATTTTTCAATCTAGCTTTTACTTTTTTGGTAGAGAATAAATTCTGTTCATGATTTTAGAACTAAGACCACTAGATGAAACACATTCCCCCTTCTCCACTGCTCTGCTTCACATGCTGTGTTCTTTGTTTTTGCTGTTTTTGCTTACCTAATTGCCATGTGTAATAACTCGTGCAGCAAACAGTGATTTAAAATGCAAATGGTGAAGTGTACAGTAGTTTGCAACAACTTATGGCCAAAGGAGAGTGGAAATAAACCCCACGCACATGTGAACAATTTCAAAATGACTAAGATTTACACAAGCTGACCAAGCAGAGACGGGACTTTCCAAATTTGACAGAAAAACTTAGTTGTGAATCACAGCTTTATGATTAATACAGAGAGTTTAATGTATCCTTTGTTATGGCTTTCAGACTTTGATCTT